>NW_024822285.1:0-1762 GCF_019175285.1 Sceloporus undulatus
TGCCTGCCTTCCTTCCTTCCTTCCCCGCTTGGCTTTTCCGGTGCCTGCCTGCCTTCCTGCCTTCCCCGCTTGGCTTCCCCAGTGCCTGCCTTCCTGCCTTCCCCACTTGGCTTCCCAAGTGCCTGCCTTCCTTCTTTCCCCGCTTGGCTTCCCAGGTGCCTGCCTTCCTTCCTTCCCCATTTGGCTTCCCTGGTGCCCTCCTTCCTTCCTTCCTTCCTTCCTTCCTTCCTTCCTTCCTTCCTTCCTTCCTTCCCCGCTTGGCTTTCCCGGTGCCTGCCTTCCTTCCTTCCTTCCCCGCTTGGCTTTCCCGGTGCCTGCCTGCCTTCCTACCTTCCCCGCTTGGCTTCCCCAGTGCCTGCCTGCCTGCCTTCCTTCCTTCCCTCCCTCCCTCCCTCCCTGCTTGGCTTCCACAGTGCCTGTTCGTTGTCCCCGGATTTGGCTCTCTCCCCCCGACGGCTTGTGCTTGAAGCAGCACAAATAAGGATGAAAAAAAGAAAACCGATTCAAGTGGCAAAAACAAAAACAAAAAAAGATTCCCTTTTATAGTGAGAACGAGGGATCTTTTGAAATTGGTTACAAGAACGGAGCGGATCCAAATCACAACTCATGTTATTCTGCCAGTGGGAATGAGCCCCAAGTCTCTGAATTCTATCCCCCTGTACTGTTTAACATTTCATAGAATCATAGAGTTGAAAGAGACCACAAGGGCCATCTAATCCAATGTTTTTTAAAAAGGGAAGTAGAACTTCCAGTTTTGTAGGGTAGTCCCCAAGAATGCCTGGAGCAGAAAATCTGGCCATGGTCCTGCAGAAATTGCCCACTCCCTCCTAATAACCCTAAAGCATTCAAGACAGGGGCTGCCCTTTCATAATACACCTTTATAGCAGGACGGTTCCATTTTCATTGCCATGATTTCATCCTGGGGCATCTTGTCATTTGCAGTCTGGTAAGAGATGGGAGCTCTCCAGCTGAGACTTCTCAAGACCGCCCCCTAAAATACAAATCCCAGGAGGATCCCTGGGGATATCGCTGTGGAAGTTAAAATGGAATTGCAGATTTATGACTGTGTGATGGGAAAGAGCACCACGACACTTTCAGAAACACCTTCCTCTGCTTGAACTCCATCAGACACCACAGCTAAATTAATCCCTGGCATTGCTAGTTCAAAAAGACTCAGGGGAGCAAATTTGCCTGAGACTCTGGCCAGCCACTGCCTGGCTGAGAAAAGAAGACTGGATTATAGAGACAAACTCCTTGATCTGATTCAAAACAGATCCATTTACCTAGTCCATTGTACCAAGCCAGAAGCCAAATATTTCTTCACTGACCTCTGCCTGTAGAGAGATCTTGTATCACCTTTGAGACTAACTGAAAGAAACAAGTTGGCAGCATGAGCTTTCATAGACTTAAGTCTACTTCCTCCGCTGCATATGGACTTAAGTCTGTGAAAGCTCAAGCTGCCAACTTCTTTCATTCAACCTCAAAAGGGCTACAATCTCTACATATTGATTCTACAGACTAATATGGCTATATGTTTGAATTTTGACTTCTGCTTGTTTTACTTTTACCCTTAAACTCTACTGCTGAACAAAGAAACTCAGTTTCCTTGCCCTCCTAGCCTACCTTGAGTGGTTGGAGTGGCTCCAGTACTCCCGCTGGCTTCCGTCTGTCTCCCCTGGCTGTGAAGTGTCTGGGTGCCATTGTGAGCCATGCCGCTTTGAGGTAGTTCAGTCAGGGGCTGGATGTACAGCCTTCCACACAG
>NW_024822286.1:0-1762 GCF_019175285.1 Sceloporus undulatus
TAGTCTGTGGGAAATTGAAAAATGTCTTCCATTTGAAACAGAGAAGGCTCCATCAAGCCTCTTCCTCTGCTGGATCTTTCCACCAGGGCTCTTTGGAGTTTATCACACGGGAGGAATTTCTCTTAATTTTGAATGAAAAGAAAGTGGGGCCAGAACACATTCGTGTGACTTCACTATTTCAGTGAATTTACATGAATTCGAATTGCATTCGAACTGACTTCCCATTGCCTGAAAATAGCTTGCCATTGCCCAAAAGTGCATGTGGTAGTCTATCACGCAATAACGCGAAACCCCATGATTGCATTCAGGCTGACTTCCCACGGCCCAAATTTGTATGTAGTAGTCTATCATGCAATAACAGTAAACCCCATGATTGCGTTCAGATTGCCATTGGATTATACTTCCAATTTCCCTTGTCTGATTAACTCCTTTGTGTGTGAGATAGTGCACAAGCAACTCCTGCTTAAGGACAGCTCTTCTTGACCTGACTGATGCCAATGAGGCACAGCAGGGGCAGATTGCTTGGGCAGAGCAGCACAACTGATGCTCCTCAATCCCCAGTTTCATTTGATCTGCAGTTGGCTGCCAGCCTCAAACAGGTCCAAGATCGATGAAGCATCCTGTTGGCCAACTGTCCCTGCATTCTCAGCAGCATTTAGGAAAACTCCCTTCACAACATAGAGGTAAAGCAAGGGTGTTCCCAGCAAGTGGTGCATGCGCTCAGGAACTTTGGGTGGGCTCTTTGCAAGGGATAGTGGGGGTGCAATGGGATGAGAGAGAGGTGCACATGCAGGTGGAAGTGTCTACATTCCTGCATCAGAAGATGGTCCAAAATTTGTGTTGGAGACAGGTATGTTTATGTTGGAGAAAGTTGTGTTTTGATTGGTAACAGCCCCCTCCCCCCCCCCCAGGTTAGAATGGCAAAAAAGAAAATATGGCATAGGGAAAATGGAGCCAATTGGGGAGACAGTTTGGCCAAGAGGTGTCTGACTTTCTTTTCTAATCTTAAAAGTCTATTTTTTGTAAAGAAAGCTCTGGAAATGCAAATGGCTGCCTGAATAATAATAACAACAACAACAACAACAGGGGATAGAAAACATGGTGAAAGCAATTAAAACTTCCTCTTTAGGATTAACAATCAAAAATTGTCAGGAAAATTGTTGATTTATGAAAGGAGCTTATTTCCTTTGTACGGAGAATTTTATGTTCTCTAGGGTAAACAGAACCAACCTCCAGAGTAGAATTATGTTTTTAAAAAAATAAATAAAGAGAAAAAGCTTGTCGGCTCTTTGGAAACATCAACTGTCTAATTGCAGAGTTAGATTAACAAATCAAATGGTTTTATCTTTACATTTTGTCCCTTTCCATCCTATATCTAAAAATGGCAACATTTTATTATTTTTGTTGTTATTTGAAAAATACAAAGGGGTCATTCATTTGCCTTTATTTCCTAGTATAGTATCATAGAATTGGGAGAGACCACAAGGGCCATCCAGTCCAACCCCCTGCCATGCAGAAACACAGAATCAACGCGCCCACAACAGATGACCATTCAGTCTCTGTTTAAAAAACCTCCAAAGAAGGAGACTTTCCCAAACTGCAAGGGAGTGTGTTCCACTGTCAAACAGTTCTTTCTGTCAATAAGTTTTTCTCTTTTCCTGAATATGAATCCATTGCTCCAAGTCCTGTTCCCTTGAGCAGCAGAAAACAAGCTTGCAGTAATCAGAGGGATTTTGATTAAGTTAAACTCCATTAAACAAAA
>NW_024822287.1:0-1762 GCF_019175285.1 Sceloporus undulatus
AGAATCAGTATCTAGAGAGATCAACTTTGAGTCAAACTAAAGAATGAAGTTTCCAGCAGGTGTTTTCATAGACTTAGGCCTCAGATGCATTTAGAGGAATAGACTTAAGTCTGCGAAAGTTCACGCTGCTGACCTCTTTCATCTCAAAGGTGCTACAAGATCTCTCTACATACGGGATGCTAAAGGCATTTTCATGCAATATAATTAATTCATGGATTCATGATAAGTATTACATTTGTGTAAGAAAGTCTGTAGTAAGAGCTAGGAAAGACCTCTGTCTTGAAGGGTGAGGATGAGCTGCCAGCTGGTATTGGAAGGAACTTTATCTTTCTATAGGAATCAACAGAAAACCTGAAAATGGAGGACTGGAGGCTCCCATTTTAACTCCGGAGGGACGTCGCAGAAGCCAAACTGTGCAGCATACCTCCACAGCAAAACTAACATGTGAAAAGGCAGTTTTTTGAAAAGCATAAAGCACACCCCACCAGTGTGCCATTAGCGTGCCGGTGATGCAAGCAATGTGCTCCCAAGACAATTTGTTTTACCTGTCTCTTTATTGTTTAGAACATTTGAATGGAAATGGTGGCTGTAGCCTCTAAAAGGAGGCTGTATTGTTTCGGGGCTTGTGCCGAACATCTTTATATTATACAGAAATGGAGGATGCCAGGGGTTACCGAATGGCTGTTTGCTCATTCCAGTTCATTTCTTTGCACTCTGTCCTCTCTTTATGGACTTCATGTTGGCTTAGAGTCAGGAAAACCATGAAAACCAAGAGGGACACTGGAGGAATTGCCAGAGTTCAATTGAAGGAATGGAGGAAAGGACAGCTAAGTCGAGCAGTAAAGCTCTCGCACCGAAAGGTGATCACTGTCCAAGGCAGATGCACTCCTTCATATTTTGGGATTCGTTGGCAGACTGCTTTAGCATTGCTATGCCACAAGCAGCGTTTATGCGGAAAATTGTTCACAATGTGTGCCTTTGAGAGAAAGATTGCAAAGTTGGCGTCCTCCCTTTTCAGAGTTGTAAGGAAGAACCAGCATTTCATCTCCAAATCTGGACTAAGAGGCAAAACCAAGGTATCTATTTGTAACATATCTGGACACTTAAGGAATTTGATCTTTGAAAATTCTCATACAAAATACTAAACTATACATCCCTTGGAATGCACTGTGCAGGATTGGAGTGATACCTTGACATATTAAGTACATTAGGCTGTACTTAACATTGTATTTTTACAATGTGTATGTGATGGAAACTGTGGGGAAACGGTTCGGCATCTGGGCAAATGACTGGGACTGGGGTCTATTCTGCTCTTCCTAAATCCTATCCCCACATTGTTGTAGGTAGTGATTTGACAAACCAATGTTTTTCTTCTCGCTCATTGATTACTTGATGAGAATTTTTTAAATGAATATTCGTTCCACAAGCCCCACTTTCAAAAGGCGATTTTGTCTCTCCCTTTCAGCAGCTAGAGAAGTATTTTTCACAGATTGCCTGAATGACAATAAAAGTCGAACATTTACGCACATTACTTTGCATTTCAAACTCAATTATCATGTCAAAAGGAAGTTTAGCAGATGCTTAAAGAACATTCTTCTGATTGAAAAAACCTGAAGGCACACACACAAAAAACTCAATCTCAACAAATAAACTTTGCTTGAAGCCCCAGCAAGAAGTGGTAGAGTTGGGGGACCCTCAAGTACCATTCAGTCCAACCCCCTTCTGCTATGAAGTAATACATAGGAATACATGGGATCCTAGA
>NW_024822289.1:0-1762 GCF_019175285.1 Sceloporus undulatus
GGAAAGCGTCGACATCTTCCTGAGGGACTAATCTGTAGTACCTGCCGGTCTCGGAGTCGTAATAATATTCAGGCTCCGGTTCTCTAGGCGGAGATGGCGAGACAAGTCGACGCGTACGGGTGGGCATCGGGGTGGGAGAGCGGCGTCCATCCCAGGAGGCAGCCGGGGAAGCAGGTTCGGCGAGGAGCTGGGTGGCCTCTTCCGAGGTATGACGGAAGGTAGGCAAAGGCCTGGGCTCCGACGTCAGATCGAGAGGGCGATCGGGGCGGCTGGCACTGGTGTCGTAGGGCCTGGAAGATGAGGATTTCTTTTTTGCCAGGCGCGGGTCTGATGGGCGCGAATCGGTATCCGACGGTCTACGGTCGGTGTCCGAGCGGCTATGGACTATGTCTGAAATGACACGGGGAGAGCCCTCCCGGTCGCGCTCCAAGGACTGGCGTCGTTTGGATGGATGATGGCCCCCATCTAGAGAGGAGGAGCGAGGTCTCTTAGATGAGGAAGGGGTTCCCGTCTGCGTTGTGGACTTTCCTCCAGCCGAAGGCGTCAGTGGTTTTGCAGACGGAGGCCTCGAGGTAGAGCCCGACTTCGAGGTAGAGGAAGTGGGTACCTTCGGGGCAGAGGACTTCGAGGCGGACCCCTTATGGGCGCTCGAATCCCTTTCAACATCCCGGCCCTCCTTGGAGGTCTTCTTATGCTTATCCTTTTTGTCTTTCTTCGGGGGCCGGGAGACCTCTTCGGATGGGCCCTGGAGCTCAGTTGGGACCTCGACAGCGTGGGTCGTCGGCGACTGAGATGGGGCCTCCGCAAGTGTGGGCAGGGGGGTCGCGGTAGAGGACGAGGCTCCTACAGAAGACATTGCCCCCGCGGTAAAGACCTTGGTGTAAATCGCGGCCTTTAGTCTGGTTTCCCGATTTTTCCTCGCTTGGGGGGTGAGGGACTTGCACAAGGCGCAAGAGGCCGGAACGTGAGTCTCCCCTAAGCAGAAAAGGCAGGCTGAATGGGGATCCTGGCCGGGAATCTTACCCCCACACACGGAGCACTTCTTGAAAGGCACCGATGGCATGATCCGAAGACGAAGTCAGACGGTCCGGTTTGGCAACGGGCGAGACAGGAGAAGCCGAAGGAGAAACAAATCGCGAGGTCAAAAACAGTCCAGGGTCCAAGCCAAATCAGTTCCAAGCCAAATCAGTTTAGGGGCAATCCGATAGCAAAGTCGTAAGACGGTCCGAGTCAAATTTCACAGTGATTCCAAAAAGACAGAGAGCGAAGTTCCTACTGGCAGCTAACGCGGCGGAAAAAAGGAACTGGGGAAAAGAGCGGGAACGGAGGTTTTATAGGGGATGGGCGGGGTTACCGCCAAAAAGTTTCAACATGTTGCAAAGTGTACTTTGCCTAGTGATTCCAGAAGTTTCCGAAGGCACTGCGCAGGCGCAGTACAACCCATTTGTATGATTCGCAGAGACCACGAAGAAGAAGGGGCTGGACTGGATGCTCCTTGGGAGACCCTTGAATCTCTAGGACTCTATGTATTCCTGCATCGCAGAAGAAGGGGCTGGACTGGATGGCCCTTGGGGGGTCTCTTCCATCTCAAGGACACTATGTATTCCTGCATGGCAGAAGAAGGGGCTGGACTGGATGGCCCTTGGGGGTCTTTTCCATCTCAAGGACACTGTGTATTCCTGCATGGCAAAAGAAGGGGATTGACTGGATGGTCCTTGGCTTCCCTTCTGTCTCTATGTATTCCTGCATGGCAGAAGAAGGG
>NW_024822290.1:0-1762 GCF_019175285.1 Sceloporus undulatus
GTTCTAATGAAGCAGACTGGCACTGGGGGTCTCTTCTGGTCTTCCAATTGAGCTATAGGAGTAGATCCTCAACACAGAGGGTCTAGGGATGGGTAGCACTTATCCCCATTCCCCTAAGAACCATTAATGTGAAGGCAAGGTTACAAGACTCTCTCATCTACATCACACCAGAAGTCCCAAGATGGCTGGGGATTTTGTTAACTACTTCAAAATGATTGTTGGCAGAGATTCTTCCTACTAATTTTGTTAAAGCCCTGGTTGATTTCTGGACCATATTTTATTTGTGTGAATAGGCCAATCTAGCCTTGAAGGATTCTGCAGCATTGTGCTGAAAAATGTTTCACAGTCCTGTCATTAATTTTTCTCCAAATTAATTTAAATTTTAAAATTGTATTTTATTACAACAGGGTGGAAGAGAGTAAGAGTACTATTTTACAGACCCTAACTCAAGCATCTTTAAATATACATACATACATATTCTAGTAGCTAGCTGGAACAACATTGGGCTGGAGGTGGAAATCTGAGCATACACAGCTACCACCCAAACCTGTCCTTCCTTGAGGCAAGAATCCATGCTTCAATAGCTATAGCCTGTACATTTCTATACCATTTATCAGTGAACTCTGCATTCTTTAAGTGCTTTACAGTATGTAAGCTAATTGCCCCCCAATAAGCTTAGTACTCATTTTACTGACCTAGGAAAGGATGGAAGGCTGAGTCAACCTTGGAGATCAAACTCACAACCTTGTGACTGCAGTACTGGCATTTAACCACTCAAGGTAGTGGTTTTGTCACTGCAACAATTGCAGAGCTTAGAATGTCACTGGAAAATTTTCATTTGCTGCATTACAGCTGGTCCTCCATATCCACAGATTTCCCCCCCCCCCCATGGATTCAATCATCCACGGCTTGAAAATATTAAAGAAAAAAAATTCCAAAAAGCAAACCTTAATTTTTTTATTTTATAAGGAACACCATTTTACTGACCCTTTGTATATAATAGGACTTGAGCATCCACAAATTTTGATATCCATGGTGGTCCAAGAACCAAAACCCAGTGGATAACAAAGGCCCACTTGACTCTGGGGTGAGAAGGAGGGCGGTAATGGTACAACAGACTGTTGTCACTGTTGTTCTTTGCTCTTGCAACTCACTGTGCTGCTCCTTGCTACCATGTTGCATTACTGTAATTCCCCCTGCAGAAATTTCAATTTTACAAAGTAAAATGCATTCTGGTTCCCCCAGCGCCTAATACATGTTATTGCAGATCACAATATTAGAGTCCTTTTCCTGTTTAAATGTCATCCCCTGCTTGGGAAATACAAACACATTTTAGGAAATAAAAGAGTGGATGATTTTTCCCTGGAAAGGGGGTGGCTGGTTCTCTGAGCTCATGTTGCTGGGGTGAGTTCTTAAACTTTTAAAACTATGAGCCAAATTTCTGTTGGTCACTGGGAAGTGGAGCTAGAAACCTAATCCTATATACCTCCTGGCAGAGGCATTCTGAGTGTGTGGTCATCTGTTCTAGAAAGGCATCATCCAGTTCCCCAATCTGACATGGAGGTCTGTGGTAGACCTCCCTTTTGTTTCCCTTCCTTTAATTTTTATCCAGATGCTCTCCACCTGGCTTCCAGGATCGATGTTCTGGATAATATTCCTGACATATAAGGCTATTCCTCCTCCTTTCCTGTTTGGCCTATTTCTCTTTAAAAAATTATACTCCTGTATTCCTACATTCCAGTCATGAGACTCATCCCACCAG
>NW_024822291.1:0-1761 GCF_019175285.1 Sceloporus undulatus
GCACAGTTTGGGGACCATTTGCACAGGGGTCCCTGTCCTTGGGGTTCTGGCACTACAACCCCTTTCTCACAATGACAGGATACAACACAGTTCTGTCAGTGTAGTGTGAAGAGATGCACAGAGGACTGAGGAGGATGTGTCTTCTTGTTGTTGTTATCGTGTTCCTTCAAGTCATTTCTGACTTATGTAGGGGGGCGGGACTTTCCCAGTTTGGAGCGCGTCTGCACTGTCCCGCCCTGGTTTGGCCCCCCCCCCGGGGGCCCCCCCCCCCCCCCCCCCCCCCCCCCCCGGAAAGGAGCCTCGCCTCAGTGAGGCCCGTTCTCTGCTTGGCCTCCTCTGCTGGTGACGGAGGCAGCCTGATGGGGGAAAAGGGCTTCGCTGAGGCGAAGCCCTTTTCCCCTGTCTTGCCGCGTCCTCCGCCAGCCAGGGAGGCGGCCAGGCAGGGGAAAGAGCCTTTCCTCTTCTTTCTCCTCCTCCTCTTCTTCTGCCTCGTCTCCTCCCCCTCTTCTTCCTCCTCCTCTTCTTCTTACTCTCCTCCTCCTCCTCTTTTTCTTCTTCCTCCTCTCCTCCTCCTCCTCTTCTTCCCCTTCTTCTTCATCTTCTTCCTCCTCCTCTTCTTCTCCACCTCATCCTTCCCCTCTTCCTCCCCTTTTTCTTCCTCTCTACTTCCTCTTCTTCCTCCTCCTCCTTTTCCCCTCTTCCTCCTCCTCTTCTTCCTCCTTTTCTTCTTCTCCTCTTCCTCCTCCTCTGCTTCTTCCACTCTTCCTCCTCTTCTGGTTTTTGGCCAGAAAAGGAAGCACATTTCTGCCATCTGTCTAGGAATAATGCCCAAATGTCCTCCATTTTGATCATGCCTAAGAAACATGCATTTATATTAACATTTTTTAAAAAATCATCAATTTTTTTGCATGTCCTCCATTTTAAAAAAAATGTGCCCTACATTTGTCCCGGTTTGGAGGTCCTTACTTATGGCAACCCTAGACTTATGGTGATCCCAAGTCAAACCTATGATGGAGTTTTTTTTTTTGGCAAGATTTGTTCATAGGGTGCTTGCCTTTGCCATACTCTGAGTCTGAGAGAATGTGACTTGCCCAAGGTAGCCCAGTGGGTTTCCTTAGCCAAGCTAGGATTCTAATCCTGCTCTCCGGACCTGTAGTGTAACATTCAAACTACACTCATTCCTCCATATTTGCAGGTTTGATATTTGGAGATTTGATTATTCAAGGATTTGATTAATATGTTCTCTCTAGGAATATCTAGCTCCTCTAGTGCTACTCTGTGGTCAACTTTAACTAAAAGTAGCACTGAAGGACCTAGAGATTCCTAGAGAGAATGCTCTACTAGGCCTTTGTAGCTCCTCCAGTGCAGTTCTATGGTCAGCGTCTGTCGGACGTTTCACTATAGGACCCAGAGATTCCTAGAGAGGTGTCCTCTCAGGTAAAAACGTAGTGCTTTTGTTATTTGCGGTTTTTCCAAATTCACAGTGGTCTTGTGCCCCTAACCCTAACGAATATGGAGGGACAAGGGCCCAAGCTCGACTCAGGCTTGCATCCTTCCGAGGTCGCTAAAATGAGTACCCAGACTGTTGGGGGCAAATTAGCTTACTTGCTAATTAGCTTACTTGCTGTTCACCGCTATGATCTTTGGAATAGCGGTATATAAATAAAACAAATTATTATTATTATTACTGCACCACATGAGCTCTGAGTTTGTGTCTACAGTGGTACCCCGGGATACGAATGCGCCGCCTTACGAAATTTC
>NW_024822292.1:0-1761 GCF_019175285.1 Sceloporus undulatus
GTGCTGAGGCCAGATCTGAACACAAAGGAAAATCTAATGACAAAATCTAAAGACAGTTTTTGATCATTTCTATTGCAAATAGTGAAGAGCAGATTTGGAAAGTGAACTGTTCTCTATCAAGTACTTAGTTAAGTAACTTCCCCCGGAGCCATACCGAATGTCAAAAGAAAAGCAAGACATGTAGAGAGAGAAGCAGCTTTCTGCTTTCCTCTTCACAAGCTGTCATAACACTTCCATTCTCTAGTTTTTGAGCACTCATATAGAAAATGGTAAAACAAACAAACCAGCATTATTCGTAAGAAACATGCAGGGATAGCTGTGTTGGCCATTTAGTAAATGCAAACAAAAATCCACCAAACAATGATACCTTTATTGGCCAACGAAATGCACAATATACTTGTTGCAAGCTTTTGAAACTCCACTGGCTTCTTCATCAGGCAAGATATTACATAGCAAACAGGAGAAAATTAGAGATGTTAGTAAGATGCCTGCATTTTGTTGCTTCTTTCCTTAGTTAAGATGATATGGGGAGGGTATCTTTACCAGGCCGGCCTCTCCTCCTCTGGCCATGTGGCAATAGGGAGATTTTCAAAGTCCAGGAAATGTAAAGTCCATTTGCATATCAATAAGGACTCCTCTTTTGCAATCCAATCAGTCTCCATTCCTATGAGACTACAGACCTCTTTGTAGGCAAATGGATTCCTCAAGAAGTCTCCATGTTTTTGCACCAGGAATATTTTGGTTGGTTCAGAGGTAAAACATAAAATATTTTGGAAGCTTTTATATTTATAGTATGATGCATTAGTTTGGCCTATTTTTTCTTGTAAAATAAGTGAGATCTTCAGATTCCTGATCATGTCCAGTCTGAGTGGTGCCTGCTTATTTCTGTAAACATTTCTTAAACATGTTTCAAAAACCCAAGTTTATACAAATACATTAGTTATAATCTCTGTAAATGCTAGGTCCCACCTGAATAAAAGGTTTCCTTATCTAACATAATTCAATATAAATGTGTGGTGTGTTCTTGAACATCATGCTCTAATAATTTTGTATGGGTATGCTTCTGTTAGGAGGGAGCAAGATGAAGTTGTTGAGTGCTGGGCTACAACTCTGGAGATGAGGGTTCGGTTTCCAGCTCAGCCATGAAACCCAGTGGGTAACCTTGGGCAAGTCAAACTTAGACTCGGGGGAAGGCAATCATAGATCATAGAATCAAAGAGTTGGAAGAGACCAAAAGGGCAATTGAGTCATGCCCTGCAGGAACTCTCAATCAAAGCATCCCCAACAGATGGCCATCCAGCCTCTGCTTAAAGATCTCCAAGGAAGGAGACTCCACTACACTCCAAGGGAGTGTGTTCCACTGTCGAAAAGCCCTTACTGTCAGGACGTTCCTCCTAATGTTGAGCTGGAATTTCTTTTCTTGTAACCTGCATCCAGGGCATGGTTTCCAGACCCTTCACCATTTAGTCACCCTCCTTTTCTCCTTGTCTAGCCCACATTTTACAAGCTTGTTTGCAAGAATGTCATGGGAAACCTTGTCAAAGGCCTTACTGAAATCAAGATATACTATATCCACAGCATTCCCTTCATCTACCAAGCTGGTAATTTTATCAAAGAGAGAGATCAGATTTGTCTGGCATGACTTCATTCTCTGAAACCCATGTTGACTTTCTGTGATTATGGCATTGCTTTCTAGATGTTCACAAACTCTCTGTTTAATGATCTGCTCCAGAATCTTTCCTAGTATAGATGTCAGACTAA
>NW_024822293.1:0-1761 GCF_019175285.1 Sceloporus undulatus
GAATAGTATAAGCCATTGTATTCTCTATCACTAGGTATAGATGCGAGAGCTGGGCAGTTAAGAAAGTGGACAGGGGGGAAATCAATTCATTTCAGATACAGTGCTGGAGAAGAGTGCTAAGGATTCCATGGACAGCCCAAACGACAAACAAATGGGTCTTAGAACAGACCAAGCCAGAAATCTCCCTGGAAGTCAAGATGATTAAACTGAGCCTGCCGTACTTTGGTCATATCATGAGAAGGCACAACTCATTGGGGAAAAAATAATGCTAGGAAAGGTGGGAGAAGGAGAGGAAGACTGTATGCTAGATTGAGGGATTCTGTTAAAGACATCACACGTATGAATTTACAGGAATTAAGCAGAGCAGTGGAGGACAGGGAGTTTTGGAGATTTCTCATCCATGGGGTCGCCTCGAGTCACCATTGACTTGAGGGCAGTTAACAACAACAAAGTTCTCTTGGGTGCCATTTTTAAGATATAAATTTAATAGACAAGCAAGCACATTTTTTATTCCTCAAACACTAACAAATATTATAAGACATTTGTTATAAGACATAATATTTTCAGTCATTACTTTTTTTGTTTGGAAAAAGGTTGGCACCCTTTTCTGGATGAATTCCTGTGGTAGTAATAGTTGTACTGTATGCTGGAATTCATCACAAGATAATCAACATCCCTGCTAGACTAGACCAAAAGGCTGTCTAGTCCAATACCTCCCCCCCTCCACTACAGTGACCATCCTGGTGCCCATGGGAAGTTCATAAGCACAATGTGTATGCAACTGTCATCTCAGTTTCATGCTCCCCAGCAATTGTTGTTGAAGGCATTCTGTCTCCACTATGGGAGCTAATTATGGGTTATGAGATGGGAGCTATCACATGACAAGAAAAGCTTCAATTATTGCAAAAGTTCCTGGCTCCTGCAGGATGCAGTAATGAATTTTGGAGGGCCCTTGAATTGAGTACAAAAATGTTTTCCTCCTTCCAGTCTCCTATTTGTTTGTTTAAAAATGGCTGTTGTGATTTTTTTGTCAAATTATTAAATTATCAATGTAATTCTCTCTCGCTGTGACTTTGAACATTTAACTTTCCCTTTATCATTGTGTTGCTACTGATATACAGTAGTCACATGTAGGGATGTGACCATTATTTATTGTGATTTGCTAAACATACAGATTTTTATTTTATTTCTTTTAATTTCTATTTATGACTTGACAACCTTTTCTGCCAGTTGCCAGTATTTTCATATGGTTCATTTACAAATGAACAAATGTGGTGGACACTTCCATTGAAAACTGAATTTTCCAGATGTTTTTATTTCTTTATTGTTACAGTGCTAGTTGAGAAGCAAAAAACCAGGGATGCAATTGAGGCTGTCTCTTGAATGAGTGTAGCTTAGCTTGGTGCTTTTTGGGACCATCTTAGATCATAATAAGTAGATAAAGGCAGAATATTACATAATCACTTTTTACCAGGTAGGAAAGTTTTTGTAAACTTGGAGTGAAAAACAAAACAAAACTGAAAACCCTGCCTTAGAGGAAAAACCTTTCATGCATCTTCAAGTTGGAAATGTCTAGCAACTTAGGACTTTGTTCTCATGTGTTGTTGTTTTTGCAAATGTCTGGATTCAAATTCGTCAACCCTAAAACAAAAAATGTTACACAGAGAAGGGGGAATGTACCTTGGTATAGGAGAATACAGTGAAGACAAGCTGGGGTCAGTTTTCCAGTTCAGCTCCTTACGTGTTGCAATCCAACCAAAA
>NW_024822294.1:0-1761 GCF_019175285.1 Sceloporus undulatus
CCAGAAGAGAATGAGCATTTTTTGATGTCGTGAGGCATCAGAAACAGAAAAATGCTTTTCTTTCACTGCCTGCCAGGTTTGTTTGCACTGCAATAAGGCTCATGGTGAAACTGTGGTGACAACAGGCAAAGCTCATGATGAGTTCGATGGGAGTCCCTACTCCTGGACAATTTTTTACATGTGGTTACCAAGGGAAGAGAAATAGATGATAACAGTCAAGTAGAACCACCAAATGATCATTGCTATCTTTTGCCACTATCTGTGATGGAACAGGATGCATCTTATTTCGGTTTCAGAAGGAAGGAAGAACTGTTGCCACCAGATAGGCTTACAGCCAACATTAAAATTTAATTGCTGCTCTCACACAACACCCAACAAGATACAAAAATGATGTATCTGTTTCACATACACGGTGTTGCTCTTTGAAACACATTGGCAGCAAACATATAGGTGAGTTGCGTGTCAGAGGTGAGAAATGGAGCTATCTTGGCTGACACTATCTTTTCATTCAATGCTTCATTTTCCTTTCTCTGTCAGATGTGCTTCCTGGAATAGAAAACACTTCAGGCAGTGTAGCTTTATCTGTATTTGAGGCCCCCCAGAAATACAAAAGGAAAAATCCTTACTTTGTAAAGGCACAAGTGAATCATTTAAACATTTTGGGAAGTATATGAGATTTTGCTAACCTTAATAATAACAAGACAACAACAACTGAAGACTATGACCTCAGCAAACTTCCAGGCAATAAAATAGGAAGGAAGCCACTCAGAATAGAGGAGAAACATAGGGCTTTATCACACGGGGCTCTGATCCGATGTGATTGCAGGTCCAACAATGCGAATTCACGCAATAACGTGATGTATTATCAGAAGTGATTGCTTTCTATGGGGGGTTATTCCATGGTGCTTCCGCAGTGAATCCAAAGTGACTCCTCGTTTTGGCAAATTCGGTAACAAGCAAATTCACAGAAGTTGCTTCCAAGGTCACTTCAATTTCACCCTAAACTGGTCTGGTGTGGAATGCAACTTTGCTTCCATCCTGGTACACCCCCCAAACCTCCAAGGTCCCACATTTCCCATGATGCTGTGCGGCAGTTTTGCCCTATTTGCTTCCAGTGCTTAGAAGGGTACATTTAGATATAGATGACAGGGATGAAGGGAATGAAACAGGAGGCTGGAGGGAGAGATGGGAGCAAAGGAGAGGACCACCGGAAGCTGGAACGGAGGCTCCAAATCCCAGAATTCCATAGCCTCAAGCCAAAGACCCCACAACAAACTCCAACTCCCAGAATTCTACAGCATCAAGCCAAGGACCCCACAACAAACTCCAACTCCCTGAATAATAATAATAATAATAATAATTTGTTATTTTAAAATAATAATAATAATTTATTTTTAAAATGATACTACTAATAATAAGTTATTAGTTTGCTGAGGCACCAGAGCTCTCTGGCAGAGAAGTTAAAGTGGAGTCAAACTGGATTATTTCCCAGTGCAGATGCAAACTCCTTCAGATCCAAAGGATTTACTTCCAAGTAAACCTGCAGCTTCTACACTGATTATTTTTCAGTGAAAGAAATTATTATTATTATTATTAATACTAATAAAATTTATTTCACTGCAAAATAATAATAATAATAATAATAATTTTGCCAGTGACATATTCGGATGAAGCAGAGGGCATGTAGGGATAGAACATTCCTTATTATTCATGTGAGGCTAACATTCATGTGAAACTGGAAACAGATGGAGGGAATGAAAC
>NW_024822295.1:0-1761 GCF_019175285.1 Sceloporus undulatus
CCGGAGGACGGGGCTGATGAGCTACAGCTGCTGATCATAGCAACAAGATCATTCTACTGCCTGTGTGCAGGAAGCCTGAAGATGAACATGTGTCTGTTTAGACAAAGGGACAGTTTTCTGTGTGGGACAGGAAGAGGCTGAGTTTGTAGGACCACATGGCAATGTGTCTATGGGACTTCCGCTAATTGTTGTGGGTTTTTGAGAGAGGAGTGGATTGTGATTTCTGTATAGTAAAAGTCGCGTTGGTTATTTGGTTTGCACTTTGTAAATAAAGATAAGCACTTTCAAAAGCTTGGCTTGTCTGGTCGTTAATCAGCAGAAGCCTGGCAGTGGAAGCAGGACCAGCATTCTATCATTTCTGGAAGACATCCTTCTGCTGTTATCTTCGCTGAGGGCTGTGAACATGCTTCAAAGATTCGTCAAATACTCTGCAATTCTCTGACAATGGTTACTGCCAGCAGTTGTTGACAGTAACAACAAATAATAATAAAGCCCTTTATTTCTCTAAGATGGTGTTCCCACTTGGCAGATAAAACAGATTATATTGGCGCAATTCTGATTTGGATTATGTTCCAGGAATAATTTGAATTATTTCCATCGTTTCCATTACCAAAAGGGGCAAATTACCTAGATTCATTTAGACCCTGTTTTCGTTCCCATTTATTTTAAATCGCTTTATTTTAAAGCGGATTAACTTGCTCCCCATTCCCATTTGTGTCCACAAGCTGTCAATCAAGTGCATAGGCTTCAGATGTCACAAGTCTAGGGGTATTTTTTATTTTTAGGGCAACCAATGAAAATTGGCTGCATCCAAGGCTCTTCTGTTGTGTCTCCCCAGACTAGAAGGAGGCTTGGCAAATCGAATCAAGGAGGAGAAGGCAGCGGGCTTCATTATTGGGGAGAGAATCTTTGGGGAAGAGAGAAGATAAGGCTCGATCCCCCTCCTCAGATCCCTGGGCGTCCAGGCTCTCCTTTCCCCAAAATCACTTTGCCTCCCCCATTGCTCCCTGGGTTGTCTGGGGGGCAATCAAGCAGGGATGTCCTGCAAAGCCCATCCCATAGTTCCTCTGGAAGGAGCCTCCTTTCCCCAAAATCGCTTTGCCTCCCCCATTGCTCACTCAAGCAGGCATATACTGCAAAGCCCATCTGCTGCTCAGGTGCTCTGGCAGAGGTGAAAAAAGAAAAAAGAATAGTTTAAAATGGTGTTCAATGGCTCTCCTCACACATCGGTCTATGAATGAGGCGCAGATGGGAGGTTGCAATCCACCGGGGGAAAGTCTATGCGAATTGATGAAAATGGCACTGGCAATGCAGAAAGAGACCAAAGAGGGTGACACCCCCAGGCCAGCCCCTTGAGCGCTGCTCCTCCCATCTCCAGGTTGCCGCATCAGACACCCTTGTCGTTCCCATTCGGATACAGCAAATTGTACCCCGCTTTCAAAAATAATCCGCTTTATAACCTATTTTTAAAAACCTGTTTATAGGCATCTAATTCGAATTATACAATATACAGTGGTACCCCGGGTTACGAAATTAATTCGTTCCGCGGCGCCCTTCATAACCTGAAATCTTTCGCAACCCGAAAAAGCCATAGGCGCTAGCGCTGGAAGCCGCGATTTCGTGCGAAAAAGCGCCGAAAAGCACCAAAAAATTTTTTCGTAAGCCGAAAAAAAAAAATGTAACCCGGAACAGTTTTTTCCTATGGAATTTTTTCGTATCCCGGAAATTTCGTAACGCGGTGCTTTCGTATCCCGGGGTACC
>NW_024822296.1:0-1761 GCF_019175285.1 Sceloporus undulatus
GGATTAGACAGAAAAGCAAACTGCTTTTATTGAAAGAAAAGCAAAACTATTCTTAACAGGATAAAAAATCGACTTGGCTTCTTCTATCCTTTATAACCAACTCAGGCTGTATCTGAACTACAGAAATAATCCGGTTGGAAACCACTTTTTTTTTCTTTTGTAATTTATTTATAAACAATCCTTTACAAACAAAAATGAAAAAACAACATACCAAGACATTTGCATAACAAATGCAGCTACAACAACAAAAAAGTACAAATACCTATAACATACACATACAACATGCAATAAATAACATCCTGATATACAAAACTGTCAGAAATGTACTACTGTATTCATTTACTTCCAAGTTAAGCTAAGATGACCCTTTTATTTAATTTACTTAAATTCCTACAAGGTATCGAAACGTGTTAAACCTCTAATGTTCATGTAGACTTTCCATATGATATCTGGGATCGTAAATTAAAAATTAGTATTACAAAATAAATCAAAGCATGACCAGTTCTCTTTCGTTTTCTCAACTGGTTTATTCCTCATGATTGCTGTTAAAATGTCCAATCCCTTTGCTTCTCTGAGTTTAATTATCCACTCCTCTATTTTAGGAATTTGGGTGTTTTTCCAATACTGTGAGTAACCATCTACAAAATTAGTCTGGAAAATCTTTTAGCTACTTCCTTTTTCAGTTTACATGTCATTTTGAGCAAAAAGATCAAAGGGTTTAAAGATATTTCTTCCTGTAAATGCCATCAAAGAAAATGCCATCAAAGGCAACCATTATCCTGAAACATGGAAAGAAGCTAATATAACTTTGCTGTTAAAAGAAGATAGAGATGCAACTGAGGTAAAGAGCTATAGGCTAATTTCCTTATTAGTTATGGATTATAAATTATTTTCTATGATTTTGGCCCATAGACTCAAAAAGGTTCTTAAAGACTGGATTCATAAGGACAAGTCAGTGATAACATTCAAAACATCTGAACTATAATTGAATATTTTCAAAGGCACAACAAAAAAACACTTATCTTTTTAGAAAAGGCCTTCAATAACATAGGATGGGATATGTTATTTGATACACTTGAAAAATGGAAATAGGAGCTTCTTATTATAGATGGATAAAGGCAATGTATAAAGATCAAAGAGCCAAACTAATTGTTAACTATAAATAAAGAAACAGAGGAATTTAAGATTTCTAAAGGGAAATGGCAAGCTTTCCCACTTTCACCCCTTTTATTTATTTTGATCCTTGAAGCACTGAATAATAGGATAAGATTAGAAAATAAGATCAATGGAATTAAAATAAATAAAACTGATTTTAAAATGAGATTCTTCTCAGAAGACATTTGTATTCCCTGGAGAACCCAGAAAAGAGCATAAGGCAATTGATGGATGTAATAGTGGGATTGGAATATGTTTCAGGACTAAAAGGAAACAGAGACAAAACAACATTAATAACAAAAAATATGGGGAAAGGAAGAAGAAATCCTGGAAGAAATTAGTGGATTTAAAGTGGGAAAGAAAGTTAAATATCTAGGAATCAATTTAACAAATAAAAACTCAGATCCATTTCAGAATAACTATGAGACACATGGAAGGAAATCAGAAAAGACCTAGAAAAATGGGGGAAATTACACTTATCGCTATTAGGAAAAATATCACTGATCCAAAAGAGTTTCCTTCCTGTTTCTGTTCCAAGCGATTCCCATCATCCAGAATGAAAAACCCTTGAATCTATGGCAAAAGGAAATCTCAAAATGTATTTGG
>NW_024822297.1:0-1761 GCF_019175285.1 Sceloporus undulatus
TATGATTTAAACATCGCAGATAAAAAGAGTCAGAGCACAACAGCTAAGAATAAGAATAAGAATAAAAAGATGTAGAAGTGTTTGAAAGTAAGAATAAGTCAGAGAAAACCACTGCAGTGAGAAATATTATACCTTTGGGCATGAAATGTTAAAGGAGAGCATGGAAGATCAGCTGATCAATGTGCCTTTAGTTCTGACAAAGAGTTTTAGAAGAAATCAGAAGCCACCTTTTATTTACTTCTGGTATGTTCGGAAACCAGGGGAGCAATATCAAAGCATCCAGGGTGGGATGTTTGACTCTCTTGCAATGGTTGTTGTTTACTTAGGAACTTTTTAGAGGCAGATAAATGTGCATGGACCAGCTGCAGGTAGTAGGACTATTCAGTCCTCCATCCCAGGACACTAAGCATCCTGGTTGTTTCCTTTCCTAACTCCAGTCTCGACTCCGTCATCCAAGGTAATAAGGTGGAAGACGATTCGGTGGTCGATTCGGTGGTGCTTTTTCACAACTTAAAGCTCACCACCAAGGTACAGAAGAAGCCTCATGCACTTTCCGTGGTGTTTTAGGGTTGGGCAGCATGTTTGCATCTGGCTGTCTTGCAATGTCAGTTAGTTATTCCTCCCCACTGTGAATTCACCCTAAAAGTAAAGGAAGTCATGGGAGTACTGATGCAGTGATGATGCAAAACTGTGAGCTTGAGGTGGGGATCTGCCGCGGGAAACCAAACACTAGTTTTGCAGACTGATTAGCAACCTATTTTGTTTTTAAATGCGCTACATAAAATGCACTTGAAAAAGTAGAGGCAGAAATATGGAATAAGATAATAGGAGGTGGGAGTGTATGGGAAGCTTTGGCCTTGATAGTTATGGCTGTATTGTGCTGCTTTTTTTTCCTGGGAAGATGCTGCTGCACAGAATATCTATACCTCACATCTCCTGGGCACTTTTTAGTCTCCCCAATTCTGCTGCAAGGATAGCAATTGGTCCTAGCGGTGGACCTTTGCTTCCAGAAGATCTAAAATTTCATTTTGCTGGTTCCAGGCACCCCAAAGAAAGTTTCTAGTTTTGCCTGGAACAATACTTTCAGTTCATGATCCCTGTGGTCCAGGAAATTGGCCGCATTGTCTTTGTGGCCAAGCTCAGAGCCTAACCCTGCAGTCCTACATGTTTGTATGGGTGAGTGGTGGTTTCTGAGTCAGAGGAGCATTAAATCCACTCCAAACATGTTACTGAACTCTCTTCTCCCCAATAAATTCAATGCCTTGGATTGTCAAGATGAAAACCAACATGGTTCAATGTCCCACTCAGATGGAAGCCACTAAGGGGTTAGACACAATGGGACACAGACCTTTGTCTTTAGTGAGAGCCGTGCAATGAATTTTACAAGGCAAGTCAGGTTTATTGACCTAAAACCTTTCTCCTGGAAAAAATAATAATATAGCAACTGAATTCCTTACAAAAATAAACACAGAACTAGGTAACAGATAGAAGGGAAAATCTGAGTACTTAACCTTTTTGTTGGAGATCTGGAATATCTGCATTGCATATTAAACAAAAATAGACACACTTCCCTTTAAACCTCCTGCATTTATTTATAGAAAGGGAAACAGGTTCAAATTATTTGTCTTGCTGGGTTTTGCAATTTTACATCATTTGGAGATCATTGTCGAAACTCATTTGTTTGTTTCTTGCATCATTTCCTTTATGTGACTGTTACTTCTCATTGTTATATTTATTAATATAGAATGAGAGAGAGAAAAA
>NW_024822298.1:0-1761 GCF_019175285.1 Sceloporus undulatus
TTCATTTTTCCGCCCTCAGTGCAGTACCTTACATTTCTCTGTGTTGAAATTCAATTTTTTAGCATTGGCCCAGGTTTCTAATGTATTGAGGTCATTCTGAAGTTTGATCCAGTCCTCAGGGGTATTAGCTACTCCCCCTATTTTGGTGTCATTTGCAAATTTGATAAGTATACCCTCAATTCTGTCATCCAAGTCATTGATAAAGATGTTGAACAGCACTGGGTCCAGGACAGAACCTTATGGGACCCCACTGGTCACTTCTCTCCCAGATGAAATGGAGCCATTATTGAGCACCCTTTGGTTTCAGCCAGTCAACCATTTACAGATCCATGTAACTGAGTGTTCAAAAAGGTTTAAATCACTTTAGAAAGGTTCCTGTGGGAGAAAATGGTCTGAAACCAAATTGAATGCAACGGGTCCTTGGTGCAAATATCTCAGACAAATTTCATTAGCACATAGAATCTCGGGTCCTTCTTGGCTCCGAATTTCGATTGTGTTCAAAAGCCAGTTTACTCTACAATCTGAGGGTGACACTCCCAGATGCAGCTCAGCAATAACATTGCAGAGTACGGAAGTAAATAGCCAGATATATAGATATTGGCAATGCACTGACCACTTTTCACACTTAAAAATATGTCACAAAAACAGTTGATTTCATCGCAATCATTGGAGGTTCTTTTTCCTGAGTTGCAAAATAATACAAATATTTGCAAGCTCTCATCTCTGACTTCCATCATCTTCACCATCCATTGTACACACAACTTCAATCCAATCCACACAAATCCGCATGTGAGCTGCATACTGTATTGTTGTGAGTCATGTCCTGGTGCCAAGCAGCATGAAGGGACCTCTGCAGTTAGCTTCCATCATGACTTGGGCTCTCACTCAGCAGTCTATGGCAGTCTCACAGGATATGATGCCACCTGTCAATCAAAGTATTTTTGCACATGTTTAATGGAATATTTTTTTCAACAGTCCTTTGTATGAATATCTCCTTCCAGTGATTCCCTTAAGGTAGACCCCCTCCAATCTCTTATTTGTTAACTCCTACAAGTAAATATACAATCGTTCCATGGATTTAGGGCCATAAACAGCAGAGTCATGCTTCGGTTACTCACAGAAACTTCCTTAATTTTATCTCTAATAAGGAGGGATTAATAAGGGCTAAATCATGGGGTAACACCCTCCTCTCTTAACTCTGATTTTCAGTCTCATCTGTCATTGTCTTTCTTTACAGAAGAACACTTGAGACATGAGAGAGTCCACACAGGAAAGAAGTCACATAAATGCCAGCATTGTGGAAAACATTTTGCTTACAAGTCAATCCTTGTCCTGCATCAGAGAGTCCATACTGGAGAGAAGCCATACAAATGCCAGCATTGTGGGAAATGTTTTTCTATGAAGTCAGATCTAGTGAAACATCAGAGAGTCCATACAGGAGAGAAGCCATACAAATGCCAGCATTGTGGGAAATGTTTTTCTTGGAAGTCAGACCTAGTGAAACATCAGAGAGTCCATACAGGAGCGAAGCCATACAAATGCCAGCATTGTGGGAAATGTTTTTCTTGGAAGTCAGTCCTAGTGAAACATCAGAGAATCCACACAGGAGAGAAGCCATACAAATGTCAGCATTGTGGGAAATGTTTTTCTCGGAAGGCACACCTAGTGACACATCAGAGAGTCCACACAGGAGAGAAGCCATACAAATGCCAGCATTGTGGGAAATGTTTTCCTCAGAGGTCAAACCTAGTGAAACATCAG
>NW_024822299.1:0-1761 GCF_019175285.1 Sceloporus undulatus
AAATGATGCATGGGTCCCAAGAGTCTGGAAGTCGCGCCAAAGCCACACTCCATTCCTAAGCACTGGAGTGCAGCTTTGGCGCAGCTTCCGGATTCTTAGGATGCATGCATCATTTAAACAGCATACCTCCAAAGAGACCCGAAGCAGCTTTATTTTGGCAGTCTGTAACAGGCCTATGTTAGGGTGGAGATGTAAATGATATTTGCACATTTTCTTGTCCTTGATGAGAATCCTGGTCTGAATAGGGCTTGACAGAGTATGTTTTACATTTGCAAAATATTGGTCATATTTTGTACAACCGTTTTCTCAAAATGAAATTTTCACAAAAGAAAAAAACACCCTGAAATGTGAAAAGTAATCAGAAATGCACAAAAACACTTAAAAATCACACCCAACAGAATGAAAACTTTTGATTTTTCTTTCCTTGTTTGCAATAATGACATAAGCAATGAACTCTATTGGTATTGGCTGAAAAGCTTCCTGCAGAAGAAATAGAAGCACAAAATCAGTGTGTAGCACAACATGAGAATACTCATAGGATAAATGTACTTACCATAAATGTTCTAAAGGAGCATGCCAGCATACATCAGCTATGGTCTAGAAGAACTGTCAGTATGACTTCAAAGGACTCCTCTTTCTAGCAGCTCTTTCTTTGACAATGAATAGTGGTGTCAGGCTGCTGCCACACTGCAGAATTAATACTGTTTGACACCACTTTCTCTGTCATGACTCTATGGAATCCTGGGATTTGTAGTTTGTTGTGGCACCAGAGCTCCCTGACAAAGAAGGTTAAATATCTCACAATACTACAAATCCTAGAATTCCATTGCATTGAGCCATGGCAGTTAAAGCGGTGTCAAAGTGCATTAATTCTGCAGTGTTGGTGAAGCTTCAAGCAAGACAAAGCTTTGGATTTCTGACAATGATTGAACTGCTGGATTCCATACACTGGAATTCAGGCTCTTTTGCTGTAAGCTGCATTAAGTTTGATTATTGAAAAGGTATCTCTCTCCCAGGATGGCAAATAATTAAAATGAAATTAATAAAGACAGCAACAAGATGAAAAAAAATAACAGCTAGTAGTAAAATTACAGAGAGGCCTGGCAAAATAGAAATACTTTCAGAGGTTCCCCTAAAACTCTGAAAAAAAAAGTATGAAATTGATTTCTTATAGGAGGGAGTTTTTAAGATGTGGAAATCACCAAGAAGCCCCTGTTCCTGCTGTACACCAGGTACTATTTCTCTGGTTGCAATAGCATTTCCATTTCTGAAAGCAAAGATATGACTATGAAAAATAATTTACAGAATCTCAATTATATCTGACTAGTCATCTCTGGAGTATGGCCATTGCAGATGCACCTGTGTGGACAGTCATTGCATGACCCCATTTTCTAAACATAGAGATTTGCTTCCCAAAAGCTCCATTTACTTTAATAATGAAAATAGTATGGAAGCCAGAAGTTCACAGCAATTTGCTTTTCATTGGCAACTAATTAGTTCTTCCAATATAAGGGAATGAAAAGGCATTTCAGATCTTTGGATATGTATTTTTTCCCCTAAGACACTACAAAAAGCATAATCCTATTAGGGAATTCATATACATTAGTTATTTCCAAACAGTTGGGTGTCAGGGCCACATGTGTTTCTCATATGAACAATAATCACCTTCCCTTAATCCCCAAAATGGGACACAGTGATTTAATATTATTTATTTATTTAAAGGATTTATACCCTGCTTTTCAGCATGGAGAAAAGAATCCC
>NW_024822300.1:0-1761 GCF_019175285.1 Sceloporus undulatus
TGCTATTTAAATGATGCATGGGTCCTAAGAGTCCGGAGGTCGCGCCAAAGCCACACTCCATTCCTAAGCACCGGAGTGCAGCTTTTGGTGCAGCTTCTGGATTCTTAGGATGCATCCATCATTTAAACAGCATACCTCCAAAGAGACCCAAAGCAGCTTTATTTTGGCAGTCTGTAACAGGCCGTAGTGACAATGAAGCCACATTAAAGATTTACCTTTCATTTGAACACCCTGAGCTTGACAATTCACATCCATATCATACTGGACACAACTTACCTTACAGACTATCAAAAACAATCCATATAATAAGTTATCTGGTATGATATGGATGTGAACTGTCAAACCTAGGGTGAGGATGTGTGTTGTGGGTTTTATTTTGTTTAGATCTTAGACCCCCTCAAAAAAAACTTGAACAACTGGTTCAAAGGACCTGAGGGAAGAAAACATGAACGGTGATGGAAAGAATTACATGAACCAGTGTATTTTGGAACGGTATGAGTTTTTAAAGAAGTATTTTTTTTAAAAACATAATCTTAGTTCCACATTGTACCCAAAAAACATCTACAGAGCACTGTTGATCTTAGGCTTGGCGCAACTGTTCAAACAAAAAGAATTTCCCATTTGGAAAGAGGACATCCTAAAAGCACATTCGTTTTAGATATACGTAAAGCCTTAAGGGAAAAGGAAAGGGAAGCCTTTGTTGAGATAGCTCCAAAGAACAATAACTCCAGCAGGCTGCGGAGATTGATTTGGAGCTTAACCTTGGACCATGCAAGACATCTCTGTAATAAAGTATACATAAATATTGGCATTTAGGAAAGGGGAACCTCTAATTTTCCGCAAGAGTACTAAGAGTGATTCATTTGGATACACATTTATGTATTTTTTTATCTGAAGGCAGCAGATTATTTGGTGGTTTTATTGTCTTGTGTTACCAAGACTGCACTAGTATTACTGCCAATGGTGCTTGTTAAGTAGGGTTTTCTTGGCAAAATATATTCAGAGGATGTTTACTATTACCTTGCCCAGGTTTACCCAGTGGGTTTCAACGGCTGAGCGGGGATTAGAGTCCTGCTTGCCAATATCCTTGTCTAATATTCAAACCTCTAAACCTCACTGATGCTCAGTTTTACAGTGTATTTGAATACATTACATATAACTTGCCAAGAAAACCCCCAGAAAACAGCCTTAGGATTGCCACAATTCTGAAATGACTTGAGGGTTCACGACAACTACAGCAACGAACTGTATATTCATAGCATATTATCCTTAAAAAAAAGCTTTTTGCATAGTTTTAAATATACTAAAATGCAAAATTAAATAGATTTAAAATGTTTGGACTCTCAGTTCTCTATGGGTGCATCTACACTATAGAAATAATGCAGTTTGGATTGCCACTGTATTTGCCATGGCTCCGTCCTACAGGATGCGGGGATTTGTGGTTTGGTGAGGCACCAGCACTTGTTGGCAAAGAAAGCTAAAGACCTTCTAAAACAACACATCCCAGGATTTCATAGGACGGAGCTACAGCACTTAAAGCAGTGTCAAACTACATTCTTCCCCCTGTTCTTATATATATATATATGCGCGCACATGTATTCTTCAATGTGCCCTTGAAGAAGGACTGTTATTTGAAACAGTGTTGGGACAGAAGTAATTTCCTTCTCAGTATCTGGTGTTCTCTCCTCTTCCTTTGCCCATCTGTAAAATGAAAATAGTACCCACATGAGTCTGAAAAGGATAGGGGAAGACTGCGGAGAT
>NW_024822301.1:0-1761 GCF_019175285.1 Sceloporus undulatus
AAAAATAATGCAGTTTGACACCACTTTAGCTGCCAGGGCTCCATCCTCATTGATTGATTGATTGATTGACAGGGGGAGGAGGAGGGGGTCTTTTAACGGTCGCTCATATTTCACAAGACTTGGATTGACTGCTGGGTAAGTGCAGGCTGAGCACACTTGGTCCTCCTTTTCCAGGACCTGTCCTCCATTTTCAACCTTCAGGGTAACCAGACATCCTCCTTTTCCATTACCTGTCCTCCATTTCAGCCTTCAGGGTGACCAGACGTCCTCCTTTTCCATTATCTGTCCTCCATTTTCACCCTTTTGGGTGACCAGACTTGGTCCTCCTTTTCCAGGACCTGTCCTCCTCAAACAATCAAGGGATAATCAAAGCAGATAATCTATGATGTTAACCAGTTTTGTTCAGTGAGTCTTTCGCTTTTGGGTATATGTAGCTTATTTGGAGTGGCTTATATACTCAAGGATGAGGGGAAGGAAATTAATAATTATCTGCTTTGATTATCCCTTGATTTTCCATCATTATAAGAGAGCTTTGAAAACATGCTAACAAGCTGATGATACTGTATATACTCATGTTTAAGTCTAGAAATTTTAGTCAAAAATTGACCCCCCAAAAGCCAGAATTGACTTATCCACATGTCAATGTAAGTACTGTACTTTAACTCTTTTTTTTTAAAGGGAACCATCCCTTGGTGAAAGACAAGAGTGTAATCTGTCTTGGAAGCACTGACATCCCCCCCCCCCCTTCAAACTCTCTCTTCCATCCAGTCTTTAATGTGTGCAGTTATGCTTGCTGGAATTTTGTAAGGTTTTTTTGGCATTGTTTTCATTTGCTTCATCCTTTAGATCTTTTGTTGCATGCCCCTTCTAACAAGCCTAAAGCTATTTAACTTCTTGGAACAGTAGGACAAACTACTGAACACAATACAGTATATGAACATCCTGCAAAAAAACGAAACAGAAATATGGCAGGCCTGGGAGGCTTTTATTGGTGGTTTGAATCGTCCCTTCTTCTCCGTATTGCGTGTGGTGGGTCATGAACTGCCTGAAGATCTAGTCTTCCTCTGCCTAAGAAAAATAAAGATTCATACATTTTAGAAATCACTAAACCTCTTCACCTATGGCCCTATACAGACAGCCAAAATAAAGCTGCTTTGAGTCACTTTGGAGATATGGTGTTTCAATGATGCATGTGTCCTAAGAGTCTGGAAGCTGCACCAAAGCTGCACGCCAGTCCTTAGGACTGGAGCGTGGCTTTGGTACGGCTTCTGGACTCTTAGGATGCATGCATCATTGAAACACCATATCTCCAAAGTGACTCAAAGCAGCTTTATTTTGGCTGTCTGTATCAGGCCAAAGAGACACAATGCATCTGAGGAAATATATTTATATCTATATCCGTGTTTGGCAAACCTCTTATCTCCTTATCTTCAGTGAGAAGTTCTCCCTGCTATTGAGAGTAGGGTTGCCATAAGTCTGGACCTCCAAACAGGGACAAATGTAGGACAAAAGGATCAAATGTAGGACACATTTTTTTTTAAATGGAGGGCACGTAAAAAATTGATTATTTTTGAAAATTTTTTCATATAAATGCATGTTTCTTAGGCATGATCAAAATGGAGGACATTTGGCATTATTTCTAGACAGATGGCAGAAATGTGCTTCCCTTTCTGGCCAAAAACCAGAAGGGGAGGAAGAGTGGAAGAAGCAGAGGAGGAGGAAGAGGAGGAAGAAGAGGAAGAGGAAGAGGGGAAAAGGAGG
>NW_024822302.1:0-1761 GCF_019175285.1 Sceloporus undulatus
GATGATGCGGTTTTAATAATAGAAGACCCCCAAGAAAATGTTGAAAAAGTTTTAAAAGTGATAGATATTTTTGGATCGATATCAGGATGTAAAATTAATAAAGACAAATCTGTTATTATAACAAAAAATTTACAAAAGAGTGAAGAGAAAGAGTTAGAAGAAAAAGTGGGAATGAGAATTGTGAAGAAAACTAAATACTTGGGAGTTCAAATTACAAAAAAATCAGCGGAACTATTTTAAAATAATTATAAGCCCTTATGGGCAAAGATACGGAAAGATTTAATGAATTTGAACAGACTTAATTTATCTGTAATGAGAAGAGTGTCAGTAATAAAAATGAATGTTTTGCTGAGGATATTGTTTTTATTCCAAATGATCCCTATAATAACCACAGATAAAATATTTAAAGAATGGTGCAAAGATATGGCACAATTTATTTGGAGGGGAAGAAAACCAAGAGTGAAATTAAAAACTTTACAGGATGCAAGAGATAGAGGGGGATTAGGCCTTCCAAACTTGAAATTATACTTTGAAGCCTGTGTAACGAACACACTCCTTCACCTTATGGCAATCCTATGGGGGTTTTCTAATCCCACCCCGCTGCTAACCAATTTATGTAACGAACCCCCTTTAATATGGGGCATGTTCACATTATTATATAATATAGTAGTGTGGATAAAATATAGATGCCAGACCAGCCTTTGGATAAAACAAAATAAGAACTTTATTTAACAAATGGTTTGAACATATATTCCTTGAACTAAATGATATTAAACAACTGTTAGTTCAGGCACATATTACTTCTTAATGGTTACTTTATTACTCCAGTTAAACTTGCTACAGAATATTTCTATGACCAGCTGTTTAAGGACACTGACACTGTCCTTATTACCTACTTTCCTAAGCTTAAACCCCACAGTATTGCCTCTCAGGCTTACTATAATCCTTTAATTAGAGCCTCTAACTGGTTAAAAGTCCTCGTCTAGACTATAACCAGTTCCCCTCTGGAACCGACTCTTCCTCCAACTCTCTCCTCAACTCAACCCTCAGGATTATAAAAACCCAACTTCATCTCTCAACATTCTGACCCCATCTGACTCAACCCAACTGCCAAACGGAATCTTCAAATTCCTAAGCCAGCTCCTGATTGGCTTAGGGCCTCTGACTTCTGATTGGCTGCTTTGTAGTCAGCTCGTTAGACACCTCCCCCCTTTAATAGGTTAATTGACACACCTAACCAAACAGTTATATGGACCAATGAACTTTTAATTACAAATTATACTTACCCATTATATATGTAACATTATACAAACATCAAGTAAACATGTCACTTATATACATTATCATATCACTCTATTTACAAACCTTGTCTCTCTCCTTTTATCCCTCTTCAAATTGTCTAGAGAGACTATCAGCCACCACATTTTCCTTACCCTTGACATACTGAATAGCAGAATCAAAGTCCTGTAACATCAGACTCCATCATAATAACTTACTGTTATTTCCCCGAGTCTGGTTTAACCAACACAAGGGAGAGTAATCTGTTCTGATAATGAACTTTCTTCCCTACAGGTATGGCTTAAGCTTATTTATAGCCCACACTATAGCCAAACATTCTTTTTCTGTTGTGGCTAAGTGTTTTCCTCCAGGTAGGAGTTTCTTACTTATATATAGGATCAAATGGATCTGACCCTCTTTCCCTTCTTGGCTTAACACTATACCCAGACCCACGTTAGAGGCATCCGTAGTAACTATGAAAGC
>NW_024822303.1:0-1761 GCF_019175285.1 Sceloporus undulatus
ACTACAGTTCCCAGGATTCCCCAACACTGAGCCAGAGCAGTTAAAGCAGTCTCAAAGTGGATTCTGTCTACAGAGTGTTTCGGACCAAAGACTTGATCTGATGTAGGATGCTTCACTGGAGAGAAGGAAGCCAGTCTAAATCATCAAGAGGGGCTGGGAGGAAGCAAGATTGTATATCCCAGAAGAAGGGGGGAAAGTAATGGCAGGTTCAGTGGCCAGCCATGAAGCATGGTCACTCCTTGGCCTGGTGAAAAGATGTGGCTAGACAGGCAAAGGCAGCTGAAGAGGAAGAAAGTGCTTCCAAACTGATCTTGGCCAGCAGATAGTGCACTTCATGCTGTGCAACTGTTTCTCAACTACAATGCAGCACATTATTCTATAAAACAAACTGGAAAGAAAGATTAGGAGGTGGCCAAGAAAGAAAGAGCAAGGCACTTCCAGTAGGAAGTGGAGAATTAAGGAACAAGTCAAACCACGCAGCAAGGCACTCCAAGAATCCTGCCCAAAACAAGCAGAAAACAGGATTGGGGGGAAGCAAAAGAGTAAGATTTTAACCACGGTTTGGACATTTTTATGTAATGGAGAAACTTCCAGCTAGAGAAACCTTACAACAGCTTTAGCCAAACAAATGTCCTCTAAGTAATTATTGTTGTTGTTGTTGTGCACCTTCAAGTCGTTTCTGCCTTACAGCAGCCCTATAATGGGGGTTTTCTTGGCAAGATTTGTTCAGAGGTTTGCCACTGCCTTCCCCGGAGGCTGAAAGCATTTGACCTGCCCAATGTCACCCAGCAGGTGTACTGGACTGCAACTCCCCTCATCCTGATATTAGGGGAGTTGTAAGGGCTTGCAAAAATCTGCAGTGCCCCTCTTGTAGCATATCCTCTGGCAGTCAGCCGCTTCCCTCACCCACAGCCCATGTCCCTTTATAGAGTTAGAAAGCCAGTGTGGCATTCTGGTTTGAGTGTTGGACAATGACTCTGAAGATCAAGGTTCGAATCCTGGCTTGGCCATGCAGCCCACTTGGTGACTCTGGGCAAGTCACACTCTCTCAGCCTCAGGGGAAGGCAATGACAAAACTCCTCTGAAGAAATTGGCCAAGAAAACCCCATGATAGGATTGCCTTAGAGTCGCCGTGACTGGAAAGCAGACAACAAGAAAGTCAAGAGTCTCTGATCTGGATCATTTGCACTGTTTTATTGGTATGGTTTTGAGAGTCTGAGTGGCATAGTGGTTCGAGTGTTAGATTGGGACTCTGGAAACCGGGGTTCGAATCCCTACTCGGCCATGAAACCAACAAGGTGGCTTTGGGCAAGTCACACTCTCTCATCCTTAGAGGATGGCAACGGCAACCCCCCTCCAAGAAACCCCTATGATAGTGTTGCCTTAGTGTCTCCATAAGTCGGAAATGACTTGAAGGCACACAACGCACATAGAAAGCAAGCAGAAACAGAAGAAGGGTTGATTTTTCCGACTAAAGGGTCTGGAAACCATGTCCTATTCACAGATTTTATTAATATGTTCTCTCTAGGAATATCTAGGTCCTCCAGTGCAACTCTATGGTCAACTTTAACCATAGAGTTGCACTGAAAGGTCTTGAGATTCCTAGAGAGGACACTCCAATAGGCATCTGTAGGTCTTCCAGCATAACTCTATGGTCAATATCTGTCAGACGTTGACCATAGAGTTTCCCTGGAGGACCTAGAGATTCCTAGAGAGGCCTTTGTAGCTCCTCCAGTGCAACTCTATGGTCAGTGTCTGTTG
>NW_024822304.1:0-1761 GCF_019175285.1 Sceloporus undulatus
GTTTACCGGGCTGTCATGACGTGACCTCCCCTTTCACCCCGGAAGCGTTTAAGGTCGCAACCCATGCAGGGCACCACTGAGCATGTGCGAGGCGGCCGATACGAATCGGCCAATCCTCATATTGAGCACCGGTGTGACAAAACATTCTGCACTGAATGCACTTCGCGCGAATGCAGATTGGCCAATTTGAATCCTGCCAATTCGGAGGGGCTCCCAGGTATGATGGTCTTGTGTGAAATAACGTGAATTCGAACCGCCCAGTGCTGAAGACCCCCAGTTCCAGACTCATCTGATAAGGGCCTGTCATAAACTGAGGAGAGATGGTAAACACCCCTCTGCCATTTGTCTCTCCCCTCCTGAATGCTGCGTTTCCAATCTGTTCCCACCTATTTGACTCGCTTCAGAATTGATTCCTGTGAAAAGAACCGCAAAACAACAACAACAGTATCACGTTACCCTGGGTTATTTATATTTGCCCCGCTTCTTTCCTCCTGGAATCAATCCAATGAGGATCAGAAGCGGGTTAAACGGGAACGAGAGTCGTTTGCCCCGAATCCTGCTTTGGAGCAAACTGCAATGGGAATGAGCCCAGGAAATTACATGAAATTATAGATTCTTTTCTACTCATCCGGCTGCCCAGGCCGAGCAAGGGCCCTCCGAGGAGCATCTAGTCTGAAAACTCTCTGCCAGGGAAGGAAGCAAGCAAGCAAGGCACATAAGGGGTGGTGGAGGTGGTGGTTGTGTGCCTTTGAGTCGTTTTCAACTTATGGCGATCCTATTAGGTCTTTAAACAGAGGCTGGATGCCCATCTGTCAGGGATGCTTTGATTGAGAATTCTTGCATGACAGGGGGATGGATTGGATAACCCTTGTGGTCTCTTCAAACTCTATGATTCTACACACACAAGCCCTCCTGTTGTGACAAGATAACATATGTTGCTCTACATATAGTTTTCCTTCCCCTTGCATGTAAACATATCATATATCTAAAGTTAAAAATGTTTGGTACAATTCTCACAAATAGATCAATATGAAGTGTTGTTCTTACCGGCTTGGCAAAACTCTGCACAGGCTGTTTTTTCTGTTTGGGGGACACCATCTGCATCAATATCCATGCTAGAACGCCATAGTTCAGAGAATCTGACCCGTTTTTCTTTGGGCATGTATGCCCCATGCCACAAGGCTTTCAGCATGTAGTCAACGGCGATTAACATTTGCCCTATTCTCGTGTCAAAGTATGCTGGAGAGATTGAACATGAAGTGCTCTGATCATAATTGGCATCCAGACTGATAGAAGGGATTTGGTTCAGACAGTAAATCCCAACTGACAACTCTCTGATCATCTGATGGATTTCTCTACAGTCCAGAGCTAGCCCAGGCTCCACTGGTGCCAGCAAAATAGCGGTGTGAACATTGACGGATTTCATCTCGTTGATAAGGCCGCTGGGAAGTTCTAAGGGATGGCGCAAGTCATCTTTGGATGCCAGCCAGCTGCAGAATGAAATGGTGAGCAACTCCTGGAGCTCACTTCGCTCATATTTCTCAAAGAAGGCACTGGCATTTCTCTGCGCTGCGAGTTGAGCTAAATAGGCAGCCTCATCCGCCTGCTCATTCCTGGGTGCTAGCTTTTTTATCGGTCTCAGCATTCTCCAGGTGTTGCCACGGCGGAATCTCTAAATTAATTAATAGAGAGATACAAAGAGACAGAGAGATTAGATAGATAATAATAATAATAATAATAATAATAATAATAATAATAATA
>NW_024822305.1:0-1761 GCF_019175285.1 Sceloporus undulatus
AGCGGCGGATCGGGGCCTCAGCAGCTGCCGTTCTGGCAGCTGAGGCCCCGATACACCGGGGGAAGGGGCGGGTGCAGCCCGCCCCAAATGGGCGGTCTATAACCCGCCCTTGTTTGCCAACTTTGGCTCAACCACGGTATTGTTTGACCATTCTTAAGTACGATGGCTTCATTTAAGAGATGTGCCAAATGTGGGTTTAAAATCCCGACCTCGGACAGACATGACAAATGTGTCCTGTGTTTACGGAGGACCCATATCGCACGGTATTGTCCCCATTGTAAGTCTATGACTACACAGGCCTTAAAAAAATGGAATCAAAATCTGAAGACCTCCCTCTACAAGAAGGCCCTTCAACCCTCACCAGCCTCTACTTCGGCTCCTCACCAAGAGCCTTCCATGAGGCTGTCTACTTCAGTAGCTCAAAAAGAAAAATCCCTCAATCAGGGAAGGAGCATGGCAAGGAGACTACAAAGTCTTCCAAGACGAAGCACGGAGACAAGCAGGAGATGTCCTCCAAAACCGCTGCTCTTACTGAACAACAGCAGACTAGATGGGCTAGATCTGTTTCTCCTGTAGCAAAATCCCATCACAAGGGCCCTTTGAGCAATGTCCCGGCCCCTGCCAGACTCTGTATCCACCACGACTCCAGCTCCAACAACTATTTTGGCCTCCATCCCGACCCCGGCTTGGAGCCAAGGGTCCTTCTGTCTAGCCATCTTACACTTAAAGATGATGACCTACAGATTGTCCATCTTGATTAGAGCTCTGAATCAGAGGGAGAGATCCGAGAGCCTGAGCCACCAATCCTGATTTACGGAGACAGGTCTCGATCCTGTTCTCCTCCACGCTGAGACCGGGCCATGCTTGGTACGGAAGCTGATGAGGCCCAGACGGATGAATGACCTGACCGTGATCTCTTCAATCTCTACCTGTATCTCATCTATGACCATCAAACTGGACAATACTTCTTGCCTGAAAAGGAAGTAACTTCTTAATTATTTAAGTTGATATTGTTGTTTCACTGCAGCAGAGGAAGAGTGTTGCTTGTGGAATTTTCTGCCTTAGGTGCCCAAATAACTTGGCTTGTCTTCGGGATAACGCACCCTGAATTGTGGGGGCACCATTTGATGCACCACCTCAGACTGCAATATGTCTTGGGGCTTGTTTACATCTGGATTTTCACAGAAAAGCCTTGCATTGACTGCAAATCCTCTGAAATGTTGTGTGCTAGATAGGAATGGCTATGGCATGGCTAGGGGTTTTCATGCCTATGTAGACAAGCCCTTGATCTAGCCCAATAACTGAAAAAGTCTAATCTAGTGAAGGGACAACTACAGTGACTAGATAGCCAGCTTTGTCCTGTCTTATCTCTGTCCTATAAAGTAAAATGTTATTATCTCAAGATTTTCTGCCTAATTTTCCATGTATCAATGTGTTTGTGTTTGCCCCAGCCAGATGTTATAACATCAAAGTTGTAACTTGCTTTTCCTTTGTTAGAGCAACTGTGCTCCTCCAAACTGCAGCAATTAAGTATTGAAAGTGGTTGTTGGACTAGCCTCCCTGCCTGTACTCTGTTTTACTGGCATCATAAAATGGGACCACCCAACACACCCGGGCTGGTTCTGTTGCTGTGGGAGGGAGGTTCAGGCAGCCTTCCCTTGTGGTCTAGCGGCTGCGTGGCTCCGCTGGGGCAGTGAGGCGCGGGCTCCTGGTCCATGTGGGAAGTGGACTTCAACTTCCAGATGCCCTGGGAGCAGAAGC
>NW_024822306.1:0-1761 GCF_019175285.1 Sceloporus undulatus
TATCAACTAGAAGACAGTGATCAACGGTGTCAAAGGCTGCAGACAAATCAAGAAGGATGAGTACAGAGTAAAGGCCATTAGCCTTGGCCCGTAAAAGGTCATTTGAGATCTTAGTGAGAGCTGTCTCTGTAGAATTCCTTGGGTGGAAACCAGACTGAAAGGGATCGAGGATGGAGTTGGCTTCAAGAAACTCAAGACAGCACGAATAAACAACCTGTTCCAAAACCTTAGAAAGAAAGGGAAGAAGAGAAATCGGACGATAGCTAGACAAAGAGGAGGGGTCAAGAGAAGGTTTTTTCAGAATTGGGGAAATGAGAGCATGTTTGAAGTCCGAAAGGAAGGAGTTCATATACACTCAGTAAGAGATTCTGCAGCAGCTTTTACCTAGCCTGTTCTAGGCAGGCACACACAGCTACAGTAGAAGCAAAGTACAATAACATTGAAAATCCACAAAACAGTGATATGGGGCCAAACAAAATGCACAAAGTACATGTTGCAAGCTTTTGATGTTCTACTGGCTTCTTCATCAGGCAATGATATTAAACATCATACAGGAGAAGGGAAAATATGACAGTGTCACAATCACAGGCCTACAAATTTTCAAGATGTTGTTGTTCTCCATTAAAATGGTATGGAGGGATATCCATGCAGGGAGAAGCCATTTCTTCTGGCCATGGATGTAGAATTTGTGGATGTATAGGGCCAACTGCATTAATAACATTAAAAAAAACCACCACCACCAACAACAAAGCATAATGTTTGATCCTTTGGATCTCTGAATGTTGTTCTGTGGTATATTGGTGTTAAAGTTATTTTTCATGTGGTTTTATTGTTTTCATGTTTTTTATGTGTCCTTGTTTTTTATTTAAATTGTTTTACACTTCTCATCTTCAACTGCTAATTTCTCCTAGGCAATGGGGGAAGCAAATCAATAACTGTGCAATTGCCCTGGGTTTTGTTTTGTTTTGTTTGCTTTTAACAAAGCAACTGGATTTTTTACAAGATGCTAAATGGGTCTCTGTTTGCTATCCATTCCTCAACCAATTTCAAACACAAACAGCTCTGGAAATATAATGAAGACATTTCTCTTTGAGAAATGTTCCTGCTTTGCTTGCTTGTTTATTTGTGTCTATCTAGCAATTAACAAAAATTACAGAAAGTCATTACTTATATCATTAGATTTTTTTAAAAGTCTTACTGAGTTAAAAACAGTGTGGTATTTTAGGTACAGTGGGCCCTTGGTATCCACTGGGGGTTGGTTCTAAGCCCTGCTGCCCCCCCCCCCGTGGGTACCAAAATCTGTGGATACTCAAGTCTCATTATGAAATGAAATGAAATTTTATTTATATACCGCCGTTCCTATGATCATGGCGGTTTACAACAAAATAAGATACAGCACAATACAGGTTACAAACATCATAAAAACCATATAATACTATACATCATTAAATCCATTATTATTATTCAATCAAATAGTAAAACAATCTAAAAATACGATAAATAGTATACAAGAACAAAGAAAAGTAAAGAAAAGTCCGGACCTGTGAGGGAAAGCATTACAATCCATGTCCCAACAGACTCCTAACAAGAAAGAAGCTAACTACACCCCTCTCCTCAATCTCCCTCCCTCTAGAGAGTCCCCAACAGTGGGACCAGGCAACAGTCCTTGGCGCTCCGCCCAGATGGAAACAGGCGGGCGGGCGGCGTCCTCTTCGGGGAGCCGGCGGGCCGGCTTTGTAGGGGCCACTCCCACCGGCCCCA
>NW_024822307.1:0-1761 GCF_019175285.1 Sceloporus undulatus
TGTCAAAATGACAATTTCTTCACTTTTCCTTGTATATTTTTTTAAAAGATGCACACTGCTGAATATGTTGCATTTATACAACAAAAATCTATATATGTATAGGCTTATGAGTGAAGATTACATCCTGGATTATGCTCATTTTGGGGAAGTGAAAACATATGTAAATTCATTATATAAACCCAGTGAAACTAATATGTCACAAAACTCTAGTAAACAACACATACACACACATAAAAAAGACTCACTACCGTGTGTCTGAGGTCTGGAAAACTCACTTCCACTTTCTGGGAAGACAATGCTGCCAGAGACTGAATTTGGGGCTTTATGCCTGCAAAGCAAGGGCTCAGACTCTCAGCTGCAACCTTTCCACACAATCCTGGACTGAAGAAATTACACAAAGGTCCTCTTTCAGCTCCAGGAATAAAGACCTACCTCCAAAACCCTGATTCCTGCAGCCCCAGAAAGGCCTCTCCTGCAGTCCTTTATGGCCGGAGCTTCCCCGGATCAGAGTCCGTCTCCTCAGCCGTAGAGAAGGTTTGCTCTGAGTGCGAAGGAGGAGGAGGTCCAAGGGCTGAGGGAGGGAAGGCAATGGGGAAAAGGTCAGTGCCAATGGCCATGGAGGGCAGAAGGGGACAATGCCTAGGAAACTCCTCTGAGTCCCAGCCATAGTAACTCCTGGTAGTAAATAGTCCAGGGGGCTGAGGGGGTCTCCTTTCCCAAAGTGGGGTGGAAAGAACAGGTTCCCATGGGACTGTGGGCCCCATGATCTCTGAGCAAATCTATGGGAGACACTGCCTCAAAGCGCATTGGAAGAGTCTCTGGCTGGATGGCCATCTCTTCGGAGGACTTGGAGGGCAGAATGGGGCTGACTGTTTGGCCCTTGGGGCTCCCTTCCAGCCCTAGGAGCCTATGAAGCCTACCTTACAAGGCTGTTGTGGGAGTTACTCACAAGACAATTACTACACAAGAATGGCCACCTTTTAGGAGCTTACAATAAAAAATATCCATACAATACAATAAAAAAATGTTTCATGATCTCCCAAACCCTAACCCTAACACTCCCATCCAAAATAAAATACCATTAAATTATTGGACAGATATTAAAACAGTTAAAAACAGGGATAGTAGCCAAAGCTCAATGTTTGTGAAAAATAAGAATAAGGCTTGTACTAAAACTCTCCTCCTCATTTCTGATCCCTTTTAAAACCCATCTTCCCCAGAAGGAGCAGAGCTGTGTAATAAGAAAACCCTCTCAGAAAAGAGACACAAAAGACACAAAAAGAGACACACTTCCTTAATTTTGGCCCAAGGAGCCTGGCCTTCTTCTGACTCTGGAGCCTCAGAGAGAAAGAGAAGCCTCTGTTCAACTGAGGCCTCAGAGAAGGTTCCGGAACATTATTCCCAACAGTCACAAGCAGCACAAAATGGCCGCTGGAACAGAAAATGGCCACCACAAAACAAAATGGCCACTGGAACAGAAAATGGCTGCCTCTTCCTCAGTGCTTGGCAGATGGCAGTTTGTGGCCTTCAGGGGAGAGAGAGAGAGACTGAGGGAAAGAATGGAAGAAGGCCCTGGAGGGAGGGGGCCTTGGGAGATAAAGAGCCTTCCTGAGACATTCGGGGTTCGCTTCCTAACAAAGGGGTTTTTGGCCTCATAAAGGATTTGGGGCAAACTGGATCTGAAAGACAGTAGTAGCCTTTTCTCTTGCTTTAACTGCCCTGGCTCAGTGCTAGGGAATTCTGGGAAATGTAGTTTTGTGA
>NW_024822308.1:0-1761 GCF_019175285.1 Sceloporus undulatus
GTAACATGAGCAAGAGACAAGCTCTGGGTCTGGAAAAATAGCTTTAGATCCAGAATGAGAGACATTTCCCAGTAGACTCAGGCAACAGCAAACTGCTGCAGCAAAGATATAAGGAGAACAAGAAGAGGTGGCATGCTAGGCCAGACAAGAGGAATCCCTGGCCAGTGTGAGTGTGACAGAGTGCTTCATATGCTGTATTCAGATTCGTAGGTAGGATATTGGTAAAAAAGACAATGGAGGTTTTATGGAGATCATCACACCTTTCTTAAATAGTGAGATAGAAGCGGGATTGACACTGTAACCGATGGACCTTATCGCACCACATCATGGCCAGGCAGTAGATATCCTGTAGTCAATCCATGCCTCTGCTTTTAATGGGCAGGAAAATCCCGTGAATAACTGTCAATCCTTCAGTTAGTCCATTATTGAACTATTTGCCACAGGTTATTTGGGGTAATTCAGAAAGAGGGGGATTAAACAGATTTCACTGCACCCCTCCCCATTCCTAATGAAAGCAGGACTTCTTACTGCTGAGGAGGCAATCCCTCTTGGGCAGAAGAAAGGGGATTTAAAGGGGTTTTACTCCACCACCACCCCATTCCCAATGAAAGCAAGACTTCTTAGTGCTGAGAAGGCAACCATTTCATCTGAGGCAGGAAAATGAGATTTAAAGGTGTTTCACTGAACACACACCACTGCCAATGAAGGCAAGACTTTAGTAAGTCTTAGCAGGTTATCAGACAGGGGGGAAAGCCAGGAGTAAATGAATTGTTTGCTGCTGAAGCATTCCTGGATCTTCATGGAATAAGTCCTGGATATGTACGACGTCATCTGAAAATTCTCAGCATGATCTCACGATTATGCCAGGAGTATGCCTGTTACTCCTGGCTTTTCCCCCGTCTGGTAATCTCCTTAATATCAGATAGCTGATGAGTAAACTTAATAATAAGATGCATCAGCAAACTGTTAGCAATACACAGTTGAACAGTAATGTCAAAAGAATCGTTGCTGTTTAGGGTGGTTAAAAAGCCAGTATCAGGAGGGAAGATATTATGTCTTTTGTCTGTGCTGGAGTTGGAGCAAAGGATCCAGAAGGTGAGGGTGCTTCAGGCTGAAAGATATTTGCCACCTTCATCTGAAAGATATTTGCCACCAAGATTTTGGAGAGGGCAGGTTAAGTTGCCAATAGCAGAATGGTCCAAGTATGCTGGTAACACAGCAATCAACAAGGCGTGTGCGTGCATTTGGAGTGCTCATGCTTTGCATGAGGATGATTCTCATTAATCCAATCATAACTGAGGGCATATAACTAATGAGCTTTGATTGAATGCCATTTCCATCTAGGTATCTTATCACCTAGAGTTTTTGCTCTTCTTGTCTCCAAGTCTCTTGTTTGAACATCACATAGGTGCTGAGGTAATGTTCAAATTATGTGTGACTATTAGTGTGGATGAATAGAACTGAGCAGTTATGCTCCCTCCAGACCTTAATTAAATGAGATTGTAAAAGCTATCACACATGTGATTAACAGTGTGATGAGAAACACAAGACTCCCTCTAATCCTTGTATAGCCAGGTTTTGCAGTACTACAGCCTTTCCAACAACCTCTGTCTTTTCCTTTTCTTGGGTGGGGTACATACCTCCACTTTGCGGCGCTCTGCCGCCGCCGCCAGTAGGTCCGCGGGGGAGCCGGAGCCTTCACACGGCCCGACTCCCGCACGGACCGAAAAAGAAGCTCCAAAATGGAGCTTCTTTTTCCGT
>NW_024822309.1:0-1761 GCF_019175285.1 Sceloporus undulatus
CAATTTATTATGGTTTTGAATAAATTGGAAGGGAAGTTTAGTGTTCACTGTCGGGTGCTCAGAATTCCACATAGGTCCAGTATAAAATACTGTTTTTGCCAGTCTCAGCACATGCTTTTGGGGTAAGATAGTAATGATTATGACTAATATAACACAGCCTGTAATTTAGTCATCTTGGGGCTTGTTTCACAGTGCAGCACTGGGATTATTTCTTGTGGATTAAAACCACATCTTGGAAATGTTATGGAGGGGGGAGACTTTTATGGCTCCCAGGACACCACTGACTGGGAATTTGGGACATTGCCTGCCAAAAGATAACTTTTCCAAGCTCTGTGCAAAACCTGTTCAATGACTTTTGCAGAAATAATCCAGTCTGACATCTCTTTAACTGCCAAAGGTCAATGCTCTGGAGTCCTCGGATTTGTAGTTTGTCGTGGCACCAGCGCTCTGTGGAGACAGTGAAAGCTAAATGTCTTACAAAACTACAATTCCCAGAATTCCATAGCATTGAGCCATGACAGTTAAAGCAGGAACCCTGGTGGCACAGTGGTTAAATGCCTGTACTGCAGCCACTCACTCAAAACCATAAGGTTGCGAGTTCAATACCAGCGAAAGGGCTCAAGCTTGGCTCAGGCTGGCATCCTCCCGAGGTCGCTAAAATGAGTACCCAGATCGTTGGGGGCAATTAGCTTACAGTTATAAACCGCTTAGACACTGTTAGTTCAGTATGAAGCAGTATATAAAAGAACTATTGAGTTATTTCTGGTTTTCCACTTAGATGTGGCCAAAAGTGTGCCCAAGATGAGACTAACAATACAAAAATAGGTATATGTTGTATCATTGCAATATACTGCAGGAGTGGGCCCCAAATTGCATCCCATGGGACCCAATTTCTTGGCCCTGGAAGCCACTCCCAGTTCCCTAAAGCACCATTTTTTGGAAACACCCCCCCCCCCAAAAAAAAAGCATAATTTTGGAGCAATTTTTGTCACAGCTATGGAGAAAGCCCCTAAAACATGCGATAATACACAGAAGTACCCACATCTCCAGAAACACAGAGTTCCCAACATTGCCTCATGAAACACTTCTAGTTTTCTCTGCTGTTTCTCACAAAAATGGCAGTTCCTCCATTTTGAGAGGGACTGTAGACAAAAACAGAGGTATGTGAGCTTGTTGGGAAGAGTTGGGCCACAGGGGGAGAATCTGGCTCCCAGATGCCACACAGTTGCTTGCCCTAATATACAGAATTGCCCCACTTCATTTCAAAAAACTAACACAGCAGCCCAATTAAATAAAAGTTTGGTCCAAAAATGCCAATATCAATCATGCTTTCACTACCTGCCTCTTTCTACAGCCAAGCTCAGTTCGATCTAATATCAGCTGGTACCGCATAGTGGTTTGAGCACTGGACTAGGACTCTGGAGACCAGGGTTCAAATCCCAACATGGTCATGTAAACCCACTGGGTGACCTTGGGCAAGTCACACTCTCTCACCCTTAGAGGATGGCAATGGCAAAGCCCTTCTGAAGCAACTTGCCAAGAAAACCCCATGATAGATTTGCCTTAGGATAACACTAAATCAGAAATGACTTGAAGGGACATAACAACATCTATTATTTATGCCTTGCTAAAATGCATGAGCTAGGTACAATTTTTAAAGTGTCCCAGTACAGTCAAATAGTAACTATATAATCGGCAACCAGTTTGTCAAAAGGGTCAAACACAGGAAACAGCACTTATTTTAAGCTGTATTCCACAGAA
>NW_024822310.1:0-1761 GCF_019175285.1 Sceloporus undulatus
GGGAGCACTCTGGACTTGAGGGCCACTGGGCCCAGCCCCAATTTAGATCCAGAGATGGGCTTCCATATCCCCAACAAGGCTCTCTGCAGTTACACAAAGGACCTTCTCTCAAGTTATGGAACAGCCTCCAGTAGAGATCCGATATATCACCAGTCTTTAAGGCTTTAAAAAGCTCATCAAGACATATCTCTTTCCAGATTAGCATTCCAGCAATCTCTTATTAATTGAATTGTTCAGCAACTGCTCTGCTTCTGCCCTATTTTTAATAATTGTTTTCATAATTGTTTAAGAATTTAATTGTATTTTATTGTGGATGGGAGGAATTGGGAGGGTTTGGGACACAACAATGACAAGTTGTTATTGTGTTTTACCAGTGCTTTTACTGTTAGCCGCTTTGATCTGTTTTTAGAAGCCTTTAGAAGCCTTTGAGGCACCTTCGTCACGTGGGAGGGTTGCCTGGTAGGCGGAGTGCCCACACAGATGGCAACCCTTGCAAGTGATGAGGGTGCCGCAGCTGCAGCGCACCCATCAGACATGGCGCATAACAGTGATGTTGCAGATGTGCCACCTCCAAACGGGGCGGCGCAACTGCAACGTACCCGTGCCATCGCTGGCTCTTTGGGGTGGCAGAAGTGCACTGCAAAAAGGAGCCACTTCCGTGAGCTCCTTTTTTGCTCAATTTGGTTGTTGCGGCACTTCTGCAGAGGAAAGAGTGGCGCCAGGGACGCACCTCTTTCTGGCGGCCTGTACCCCGCCTTAGTATGTTTCACAAGTTTTGTTGCTTGTAATTATTTGTATTTGTCAAGTCTCTTAATTGTATCTGTGTTGTTGTTGTTGGTCCTATGTGGGTTTTTTTTCTTTTAGCACCAAAGTTAAAAAAAATATAGTGTCCTGAAATCTAGAAAGCATATCCAGGAGAAGGTGTTTTGGCCACACTGTAAACAATAACATCCAAAATGTACAAAACAGTGATGCCTTTCTCCTGTTTGATTTTTAACACTTTTGATCATAGAATCATAGAATCGCAGAGTTGGAAGAGACCGCAAGGGCCATTCAGGCCAACCCCATTCTGCCATGCAGGAACTTTCAATCAAAGAATCCCCGACAGATGGCCATCCAGCCTCCAAGGAGGAAGACTCCACCAAAATCTCTGAGGGAGTTGGTTCCACTGTCGAACAGCCCTTACTGTCAGGAAGTTCCTCCTAATGTTGAGGTAGAATCTCTTTTCCTGTAGCTTGTATCCAGTGCTTCAGGTCCTAGTCTCTGGAGCAGCAGAAAACAAGCTTGCTCTCTCCTCAATATGGCATCCCTTCAAGTATTTAAGCTATCATATCACCTCTTAACTTTCTCTTCCCCAGGCTAAACATCCCCAACTCCCTAAGGCGTTCCTCATAGGGCATGGTTTCCAGACCCTTCACCATTTTAGTAGACCTCCTGATAAAAATGAGATAAAGAAGACCCTCTATTTTTTCTTGATGATGATGATGATGAGGACGATGATGGACCTCTCTATCTACAGATTTCTTTACCCATGGATTGAACCATCCAAAGCTTGAAAACATAGAAACACAATGTAAATTCCAAGAGCAACTCTTGTTTTTGCCATTTTATATAATAGACATTGCTTTTGTTGTTGTTATTATTGCGTGTCTCCAAGTTATTTTGAATTTATGGTGACCCTAAGGCAGACCTATCACAGGGTTTCCTTGGCAAATGTCTTCAGAATAGTTTTCCCATTGCCTTTCCCTGAGGCTGAGAGAG
>NW_024822311.1:0-1761 GCF_019175285.1 Sceloporus undulatus
TAAGCAGCTAATTGGCTATCATCATCTTGGTTAATTTGTGGTTATTTCTTCCTATGAAAGATGGCAAAATAATGAAAGGTAAACCAAAAACGACTTTCAGAGAGAGAAAATACTGAAACCAAGCAAACTGGTCTTTGGTTCCTTACTTTTGCTTTAAAAGTCTGTAGTAATGGCATCAAGTTTTATCAAGGCTGTATTATAACTCTAAGTATGAACAACAACTATAAAACTTATGTTGATCCTATCTATAGAAATTTCATTCAGATTTCAATCTATTTGAAATTGCTTCCAGAACGCCTAGCACCATCAGAACCACAATTGGGTTGTTTTCTCAGAGATGGTGAATCCTGATTCTCTATATTTCTTATTTTCCCTTCTCTCTTCTTCTGGATTGCAATATCTGTTGTATAGATCGCAAAATATCACTGTAGCCACTTTGTTGATTATCACACCACTTTCGAGATTATCCCCGCTCTAGGCAAGGGATAAAAATGCACAGTGGTGGATTCTATTGCACAGCTCTGTTCTGTTCAGTAGTCATCTCATACCTGATTGGGACTTCTCTTGGGCCTTTAAAAGAATGGTGTGATAATCTCCTCTGTCATGCTGTCCCCGGTGCTATTTAACATTGATATGAAGCCGCTGGGAGAAATTATTCATGGATATGGGGCCAGGTGTTATCAGTACGCTGATGACACCCAAATATATTTCTCCATGTTCCGGTCATCAACGACAATGACAGATGGCATGTCTCCCCTCAACTTGTGACTTCAGGCAATAATGGATTGGATGAGGGAAAACAAGCTCAAGCTGAATCCAGACAAAATGGAAGTACTTGCGGTAGGAGCCCCAAACCAGGTATTGAGCTGCAACCTCCAGTCCTAGAGAGGCTCACGCTCTCCTCGATGGACTGTGTTTGCAGTCTGGGTGTGCATCTTGACAAGTCGCTTCAGATGAGGAATCAGGTGAATGTGACGGTCAAGAGTGCCTGTTATCAGCTTTGGCTGATATGTCAGCTGCGCCATTTCCTGGAATGGGGTGACCTCGAAACTTGATATGCCCAAGTTTGTAAGGGCAACCTGTTTATTTCTATTTTTTTTCTATTTTTAATTTTTTATTGATTAAAAACATACAAACAAAACATAACGCAAAGAAAAAAATCAACAAAATATCAAAACAATAACACCACCATAACCACATTAAACAAAAACAACTTACATTTAAAAACCCTTCCCTTCCTTCAAATTAAAGACATCTGTCGTTTGTGTACTTTCTTCCTTTACATTCTTCCTTTCTTTGTTGCAGATTATTGAAAGCTACCCCTTCAATGTTATTAATATTGTGTTAATTGTATCCATTACCATTATAGATTGTAACATTATGTAACATTCAGCTAACAGATACATATTTGTTAATGTCCCCTATGAATATATATTTTTCCTGTATTCTATTAACTCCATTTTCTATTGTACACGTCATATCACTTCGTGTTTCTTTTTCCTTTGTGTACTATCAATCATTCTTTTATTTTCAAAGCTTGACTCGTCTTGTTATATTCACTAAGCACACTATTAATATTTAACAGTCTTTTCCCGTGCTATATTTTTATCTATATTTCTTTTCTGTTCTTTATTTCTGTGCTTTCTTTATTTGCTCTTTACAATGTTCAATAATGGGTGCCCATATTCCCTCCCATCTTGACTCCTCTCCATCTCTCAATATATTTGTGAGTCTATCTGATTCTATCATATCAAACACTTT
>NW_024822312.1:0-1761 GCF_019175285.1 Sceloporus undulatus
AAGAGCTTTTCTCATTTATATTTCTAGGCTTGTGTGTATATGTATGCGTGTGTGTGTGAGAGAGATAGAGAGACAGAGAGAGACAGAGAAACAAAGAGATTATAGAACTGGGTTACAAAGAGGATAGAGCGGCAAAGGTTTGGCTTGCTTGAAAAGATCCAGTTGGGGTGGGGGTGGCATTTGCCAATTGATTTTTTTTCTACAGCAAAAAAAGTTTAAAAGTTTCTCAGTTACTTTCCAAATGGATAGATTTTGTTGTTGTTGTGGGCCTTCAAGTAATTTCTAACTTATAGCAACCTTGAGGTGAACCTGGAGGTTTCTTGGTAAGATTTGTTTAGAGGAGGTTTACTATTGCCTTCCCTTAAGATTGAGAGCATGTGACTTGCCTAAGGTCACCCAGTGGGTTTCATGTCCAAGCTGGGAATTGTAACCTGGTTTCCACAGTTGTAGTCTAAAACTAAAACCACTATGCCATGCTGGCATCAAATTGAAATTTCCACCTTTTCTCCTTCTCCGCTAAGCACTGGTAAGCAAAGAGCACCTAAGCTACACCCAAAGCACATGGCAACCACCTCTTTATCACCCAAAATTGCCATTAAAACAGAATTGAACTATGGCACTGGAAATGGTAGCAGAACAGTAGAAGGAAAGGATGTCATTAATGAAATGACATGTTGATGAAAGGAAACACTTCCCAAAAAGTCTCCCACTGGGAGAACAACAGGAGAAGAAATATGTCATGTGATAACCACTAGCCAATGACACTATTTTGCTGGTATTACTGAGATTTAGTCCATAGTCAGCTTGAAGGCATTACCATCATATGCAGTGTAGAAATATGCACATAGTTGCACAAATATATCCATATTTATATTGTCATACATGTGTGAATGGGACCTACATAATCATATCAAAGGAGCACATGCCATCAGAGAAGTAGCCTAACACCCACAACATGCCTCCCCAGAGTCGATTTGACCCTTGGACTAAAAATAGCTCCCCACATTGGAAATATTTGCTTTAAGTAGAATCCATATTGCAGCATCCACTCTTTTTCATTCTGAAACCCTCACTCTCTCAAATGCCCTCTTTAACTAACATACTAATCAATTCCTCTCTCACATTATTGTGTCTTTCTTATAACCAGAGACTACTATTTTACCAATTCCCTTCATGTCATCATAAATGTATCACCTAGTTTATGACAGGGATATATTTTAATATGAGGTTCATCTGTTTTATTTCTCAAGTCTACATAATAGTCAGACTCTAAAGAATAATTTCCATTATGTGTGGTTTTGCTTCAAGTGCTGGAGGTCAATTACACTGATATTAGTTCAAGTTTACTGTTTAAGGGAAATTAGATAGCTATTTGTAATGAGATGCAAAGAGTTTTAGCTTCAGGCTTCAGCAACTGAATACAAAAAGAAAACAGCTTCTGTTAAAAATGCCCCTATTTTAGGAAAGAAATCACCACAAGTTGGCATTATCTTATTGACTTTGTGTCCTTGTGAATAGACACAAAGGTATTTTTTAGAATGTCACAAAGAGCTGGAGCTTTTTTTAAGGTTGAGCTGAAAAAGCTCAGAATTTATTTTAAAATAATTTTTCTGAAAACAAACTTAGAACATACAAATGTTTTCAGCTTCTGATGAGAAGATCGAGCTGTTCAAAGGCAACCGGTAAACTCAAAAATAAAGAGTCGAATGTGCAAACAGCTGGATGGAAAAAAGGTTGAAATTACTGAGTTTATATGTGAAT
>NW_024822313.1:0-1760 GCF_019175285.1 Sceloporus undulatus
CAGCTCTTACGGGACCTAGGACTGGTGGTCAACCTCGACAAGTCCCAGCTGCTCCTCACCAAGCAGATAAGGTTCATAGGGTCCATCCTCGACTCCAACGACTGTATGGCATACCTACCTCCAGACCGTTTCCAGGCTCTGGTTCAAGCCATCAACCGATGCACTGCCCAGAGGCGGGCAACAGCCAGGGACATCCAGGTGGCCCTGGGTCACATGACATCGACAACATTCGTCACACCGTGGGCAAGACTTCGATCTCGACCCCTACAGTCATGGTTCCTGTTGACGTTCGACCTGGAAAGAGACCCCCCGTCTCGCAGACTGACCATCCCGAGACCAGTCACACGCTCCCTCCGTTGGTGGCTCGACTCCCACAATGTCTGCGCCGGCATGCCCTTTTCGCGGCCCCAACCAGAGTTGGTGCTCACCACAGACGCATCCGAAGAAGGATGGAGAGCCCCTGGACGAAAAGATGTTCCATATCAACGCACTAGAACTGTTGGCAGTAGAAAAGGCCTTAAGGGCCTTCGAGTCCTCACTCTTGGGCAAGGTCATCCAGCTCAGGACAGACAACACTACGGTGATGTACTACCTGAACAAACAGGGAGGCACCAGGTCACGCACCCTCCTGAACATCACCCTCCGGATATGGGACTGGTGCATCGCCCGGGACATTTTACTTCAAGCGGTACACTTACCGGGCACCCAGAACTCTCATGCAGATCTACTCAGCAGGTCTCCGTCGTCATGTCACGAGTGGAGACTCCATCCGGAGACGGTACACGACCTTTTTACCCGATGGGGGACGCCACAGATAGACCTGTTTGCAACCGCGTACAACTCCCATTGTCCCCAGTTCTGCTCCCGAACGCCGAACGACGGCTCCCTCGGGGATGCGTTCGGGTTTCGATGGTCGGGGATAGCGCTCTACGCCTTTCCCCCCTTCCCTCTGATCACCAGGACGGTATCCAAGATGACCTCAGATGCAGCCAACACGATCCTGATCACGCCTTGGTGGCTGACACAGCCCTGGTTTCCCTGCCTTCTTCACCTCTCTCAAGCCAACTTTCTCTGGCTCGAGCCCAGACCAGATCTTCTCACGGTCCAGGGAGGACGAGTCCGACACCCGAACATCGAGACCCTTCCCCTGGTGGCATGGAGAATCCATCCCTAGCACAGTTGCCAGCTTCAGTACGGAGGGTCATCCTGGCGGCCCGGAAGCCAGCCACCCAAAAAATCCTATAGACTGAAATGGAACAAGTTTCTTCGGTTCCTGTCAGACAGACACCTCTCACCAGCCCAGGTAACGACGCCGCTGGTCCTGGAATTCCTGATGTCCCTAATTGACGCGGGACTTTGCCTCACCTCTGTTAAATGTTACCTGTCGGCTATTTGTTCCTTCTTCCAATTTGAGGGCAAGACCTCTTTTTTCAAGGATCCTCTAGTTAAGGGGTTTTTAAGGGGATGCAATAATTTGCATCCTCAAGTATCCTTACCGGCCCCGGCTGGGAGCCTCGATGTGGTGTTGGGGGCCCTACAATCTAAACCATTTGAACCCTTAGCCACCACAGACATTAGACTCTTGACCTGGAAAACGGTCTTTTTGGTGGCTATTACATCTGCCCGCCGTGCGGGTGAACTTTGTGCCTTGCGCCGGGACCAGCCCTTCCTTAGGTTTCACTTGGACAAGGTAGTTCTCAGGACAGACATTACCTTCTTGCCTAAGGTTGTTTCTACCTTCCACATGTGTCAGGACATTG
>NW_024822314.1:0-1760 GCF_019175285.1 Sceloporus undulatus
CCCGGAAGTTAAAAATGTTGCGCCCCATTCAGAGCCCCACAGAGCATGCGCAAAGTTGGCGATGTGCATCGGCGAACACACATTGTATTGGGCTGGTGTGGTTATCCAATCTGCACTGGCCTCACTTTGCGTGAATACGCATTGGCCGATGCGCAAGACCTCGATCCGGAAGGCCGCCCAGGTGTGGATGAATGATGCGATATGACGCGAATACGAATCGGCAAAGCGTATTCAGAGAGCGCGAGTGTGGATGAACGATGCGATATGACGCGAATACGCATCGGCTAATGCGTACTGACACTCAAAAAGCCCCAGTGTGGTAAGGTCCCTGGACACCTTGAACAAGAAAGAAGAAACCCTGTTAGTAAACCAAGTTTGGCTACTAGTCCTGGAAAACACCAAAAGCAAGACCCAGCAAAATGCCAATGAAAGCCACTCAGGGTTTAACCTGGTTTTAATTTTCTCCGGTTGTTTCATTGTCTACATCTCTGGTCCCCCAAAACTCTCCTTGGAAGAAGCCCATGCGCCTTTCCATGGGGCTGGAAAGCAGGGGACACATCCAGCTTTTTTCCTGTACCTGAATGTACCTGAAAGGTGTGTACAGAGACTGCCAGAGGCGTCTTACCATGCTTTTAGAAGAGTTTAAGCAGAGAACAATTAGAAATAACTCAGGATCCTGTTGCAAGCTCTTCCCTTAACAACCTCCAGTAAGGATTTGTTCTCATTTCTTAATTTACTTTATGAATATGCCGCTTATTTGGGGATGCCATTGGCCAGGAGGCTTGGAACTCAGCCATTCAGGGCTTCCTGGGTCATAACCATCACTTCCGTTCTTGTCCTTCCAGACTATTCTCCATCTCTCCAAGATGAGCTCCGTGCCAATCGGTGTCATATCTCGCAACGTCCAAATGAACATCCCATGTTACTCTGGATACCCAACTGGATTCTTGGTTGAAGGCCTGGGCCAGATGTCGTCCATGTCCCCCAGCTTCACCAACCCTGGAGTGAGGGTGGTGAGAGCTGGCCTGGGGAATAAAATAATCATCATACGACCAGCCGTAATTGTTAATCTCCCTTCTGTATTAGGACTGAGAAATTAATAAATGGCACTTGTTGGGAGGAGACCCATCTTGCCTTGGCTCTCCTGATGCCACCCAGGATCTCTCTTTCCACAAGAAAGCAGAAGGCCTCCTCTCTGACTGCAACCATCGGCCACTGACCTCTTGCTACACATCAACGGCTAAAGCTCCTCCAGACCTGGATATCCTAGAGGCTGAGCATCCCCTCATCCACTCCCCCAGTTCCTTGGAAGGTTCCCCCTGCTTTTTCCTACCATCTGCACCTGTCCCCAGTTCCATAATCCCAGTTAGACTGGGAGGGACCCCTCTCCGCTGATCTCTCTTTCTCATTTCTTGCTTCCTCCACTTTGAAATTCCTGATCCAAGATCATATTCCCTGCTTTCCTCTTTAGCAATAAAGCTTCCCTGCAGCATGCCTTGGCCTACTCTTGAGTTTATTGTTTACCTTCAGTTTTTACTATCTACACAACTGAGCATATAGTTTCAGGCAAGATGATGAGGGCTGGGGGTTTGGTGACCATCTAGTCATGCAGCGGTGTGTCCGTGACGTTTCACCCAAGTAACCATGGAAAGGTCCAGCCAGAAGTGACGGGCGTATCTGGACATGTGATAATGTTTCAGATAGTTGCTCCCATCAATTCCAAGTATGATGTCAGGAATTCAGGGACCCGGGGTGCATCT
>NW_024822315.1:0-1760 GCF_019175285.1 Sceloporus undulatus
GACCACTCGAAGAAATACTGTTACAGGTAAGCAACCTGTCCTTCTTCCTCCTTCAAAAAATGTGCCAGATACGTATTTTGCAGCCAATCTTCCTCTTCTCTCCTGCATGAAACCTGTCCTGGTTTTGGGATCTTCTGGGGAGGCCCTGGTTGCTGTCCCACAGACCTCTCAGGTGCGTTTGGAGGGAAGGCAGGAGAGGGCTGCTTGGGGGCTGCTCTCAGGATTTGGGACCCCTTCTTATTCTTGCCGTTTTTAGTAATCCGTCCCCTTTTCATTGTAAATCCTTTGTACATATTTCCCCAGATATTACCATTTCTTTCCTATAACACATAGTAATCTTCATTACAATTTTGGCGTTTATAATCTTATCTTCCCTCCTTCTATGGGGCCTGCAAAGAGTGGGGGCTTCCTTTCCTGGGGAGGGCACGATCTAGATCTTCCCTGTCTATGGGGCTTGCAGAAGAAGGCTCCAGGGCATAGGGGACGGTGGCCCAATATAGGGACCCTAACGTTTCCTCCAAAGGAGCACATTCTCCGTCTCTCTGTCCAGAGGCAGAGCCTTTTCCCAAAATGGCTGCTGAGGGATTCCTATCCAGATGTCCCCTTTATTCCTTCTCTTTCCTTGGCACTTTCCTTCATTCCTTCCTTCCTTTAACCTCCATCCCTTCAAGGAACGGGACTTTCAGGCAAAGAACTAACAATGGCTTCCATGCCCTTTCTGCATGTTCCCAGGAGGAGGACCATTGATCTCTCTGCTGGCCCTCCTCTGCAGGGTTGTTGTGAAGGGTAAGGAAAGGATGTGTGTGTGTGTGTGTGTGGGGTCTAATCCAGATCCTGTGGGCCTCTAAGCCTAGTTGCCAGGGGGGTGTCTCTCTCCTCAGAAGGGGTTTTGACGTCCCTCCGTCTGCCAGCTCTAAATCTGGGCTCTTCTCTCCCCCACAGACAGAGCCCTCTTCCCCCAGAGAAAACCCCTTCCCCCTATAAAACTGTTGTTTCCAATGCTATTGAAGCCTATGTTGTCTGATGCTTTTTATTTGTCACAAGTCTTTTGACTGGGAGCCTCCCCTCTTCTGAACCCCATCCCAACCCCCCAGAGATGAAGAGGGTGCCCCATTGGAAGACCAAAGAAAGGGGCTTGACAGCCCTCATCTCCCCCCAAATGAAGAGGAAGGGAGGAGGGTCTCTCCTCTGCCCTACTTTCCAGTAGGGAGGGGCTCCTCAAAGCCCCTTTTTCATCTAAATGACCCTGCCCCCTCCCCCCATGGAAATGCCTCTCCTCAAGGGCCCCCTGCCCCCTTTTCTCATACATTTCCATACACTTTCTTCCTTTGAGGAGACTTGGAGGATGTGTTTGCCTCTGTTCTTTTTATGGCTGGGAGCTGAGTTGAGGACTGAGAAGAGAAGAAAGTGTGTTTTGTGCAAATTCAGAACTTCTGTGCATCAAAGAGTCCAACGTGTTGAAACAACAAATAACTGTATTGAGAAGACATAATCAGAAATCCAGCATTTAAGCCAGACCTGCCCTCCCCAAGACAAAGAAAACATGGAAACCCCAAAACTTAAAATCCCACCCTCTTCCAAACCTAGCCCTCACCTCCAATTTCCAGAGTCTATGCCCCACAGTTAACCAGCCCCCCTTTGCCATTCTCAGAAACTAACTCCTTTCTCTTAATCATTCCCATAACTATTCTAGCCAGATGCAACACATCCCAGCCCCCCATCTAGGTAACCTATACCACAAATCATAAGCCCCAGCCAAG
>NW_024822316.1:0-1760 GCF_019175285.1 Sceloporus undulatus
CATAGCAGTCTCAACCCCGTAACCCACCCGAAAGCCGGTTTGAAATGAGTCTAGATAATCCGTTTCATCCAAGATCGATTGAAGCTGGATTGCAACCGCCCTCTCGATCACCTTCTCTAAAAATGGCAATAGCGAAACTGGCCGATAATTGTTATGCATCAGGGGGTCAAGGGATGGCTTTTTGAGCAGAGGTTTTACTGTGGCCAATTTTAAGCTCGATGGAAATTGCCCATCCCTCAGAGATGTATTAATAATCCAGTGTAATATTTGAGTTACTACCGGTCCCCCCAGAGCCACTAGCCATGAGGGACAGGGATCGAGGGAGCAGGTTGTCTTCCTAACACTTCTAAAGATCTTGTCCACATCCTCCGTACTCACCGACTCAAAATGATCCAGTATAACCGAGACCACAGAGGCTCTGGACACCTCTATTCTGGTTTCTGCTCTAACGCTGGCATCGAGACCTTCCCTTATCCGAGAGGTTTTATCCGCGAAGAAGTTGTTAAATTGGTCACAGCAGGCCTTAGTAGGTTCAAGGATCGGGTTCAGGGCAGGAGGGAGCTGAGTTAGTTCCCTCACCACCCTGAACAACTCTGCTGGACGCGACTCCGCGGACGCGATACGTGCGCCGAAGAACGATTCCTTTGCCGCATCTATCGCCTCTCCATAGTCGTCAAAAAGACGGTCTAGGAGAGTCTTGTCGGATAAGCGCTGGTGTTTCCGCCAGACACGCTCTAGCCGTCGCAGCACCCGCTTCCTTGCCCGGAGATCTTCCGTGTACCAAGGCTTCTTTTTGGAAGCAGGCCTGAGAGGACGCTTGGGAGCGATACTGTGTATAGCCCTGGAGAGATCAGTGTCCCAGATGTTAGTCAGGGCATCAACAGAATCGCCGTCATTTCCAACCATATACCCCTCTAGGGCTTCCTGGAACCTTCTGGGTTCCATCAGCCTTCGAGGGTGGACCATTCGAATAAGTCCGCCACCCCCGGGAGGGATCTGGGTAGATGCCTTGATTTTTGCCTCTACCAGAAAATGATCCGTCCATTACAGGGGGGAAATATTAGATATTTCCGCCCACGGAATTTCCATGTCCGAACAAAAGACCATATCAAGTGTATTACCCGCAGAATGCGTAGGCCCCAGCACCAGTTGTGACAGGCCCATTGATGTCATGGTATCCATGAATTCCCGAGCCGCACTGGGTGGAATATAGTTGGCCACGAGGGAGATGTTGAAGTCTCCCAGGACCAAAACCCTGGGGGACTGCAGCATCAGCTCCGAGACCAACTGTGTCAGCTCGTTAAGGGAGTCTGTTAGCGCACGGGGTGGCCGATAGACCAACAGAATCCCTGGATTGTCTCTGGCCTTCAGGGTCAAGTAAATACACTCGATATAGGAGGTTTGACGGACATGGTTTCTGGTCAGAGACAAGGTGTTCTTATGCACCAAGGCAACACCCCCCACCCACCCACCTAACCTGGTCTGGTCCTTCACTGAGTACCCGGCAAGTAGGGCCTGAGCCCACACAGCTTCCCCTTCAGGCCCTAACCAGGTCTCAGTAATGCAAGCCAGGTCACAGTTGTTGTCCTCGAGCAAGCCGTGGATAATGTGGGTCTTATTTTTGATGGACCTGGCATTGCACAGGAGCAGAGACAGGGTTTGTGATATGGTTGGAGTGACCCTCAGATCTTTTTGGTTAGGAGAGGGATGGGAAGGGGAGATAGATATTAAGCATCGATCTCGCCTTCCCCTGGAACGCT
>NW_024822317.1:0-1760 GCF_019175285.1 Sceloporus undulatus
CTCTGAGAACCAAGAAGATTTGTAGTTGGACTTAACCTTTGATCCCTGTTGGTTCTGCCCTTTTACCTGATCTGACTCGACATCCAGAGCGCCCATTCCACCGCAAAGAAAAGGCACCTGAGAAGGAAGCTCCACAGTCATTTTGCTGTCTTCAATTTCAACTTTCACAACTTCACCTGTGAGAAAGACAAAGGAAGCTGGAAAGTGTTTCATTCCATTTCTGTCCCGAGTCTACAGATCCCTTTCAGACATAAAAGACAGCTTCCTTAAAAGAACAGCTTTTATTGCAGTAAAGAAATCATAGAAAACAAAGGTAGCGACTTCCTTGTCGAGACTGAAGTAATACACATGGAATACATTTTTACAATAGTGTATTACAACTCTACGCTATCAATCTATATAGAAATAGAATTGCTTAAGTTTTCCTGTAATTTGTCTTAATTAGGGATGTCACATTAAATGTCCAGTGTCCAGCATTTTTGGTTTGGCCCTTGGGAACAGATTTCTTCCCTGCATAGTCTAAACAACATCTGTAATTTTGATTTGAAACAACACAGCAACACAATAGCACATCCCATCTCTCTATATCACCTATCTCTCTATTTATATATCAATATAATCTTCCTCCACATTACCTTCAGCCAGAATTCAAGGCCGATGTGGAATAGTATAAAGCCTGAGGATGGATGGAATTTATACTCTTATAATGATTTATTCTGAGGGGAGGAGCCAGGAGCGAAGGTGTGAGCAGCTAAGATCGACCGTTCCTGAAAGCAAAGCCTAAAACGCTAAAAAAATCTCTCCTAATGAGAAAAAAACAACTGTGAGTAACTGCAAATAAATATATTGTAAAGGGAAGAGAGCAGATTGGAATTGTTTAATTAAAGTATTAAAGGGAAGGAAGAGAAATAAACAGCAATCTTACATACGGCATTGCCGGCTAGAGGTTTGTCAGCTGAGCGGACATTTGGATTGCTGGTAGATGTCTAAAAGCCAAAAGAAAAAAAAGGAACTCAAACAAACAGTGATAAACTGGGGGAGAGAGTCTAAATGACACCCTTCTGACAAGGCTTATAGTCGTTTGCAAAGAATAAGTTCACAAGAGAAGCTTGGAACTTGTAATAAAGAAATGAGAAAGACAACGTCTATGGAGGCGGTGGGGGAAAATGGAGCTAGACCCAAACAACAGGGAGAAGTTCCGGGAACAGAGCCAAAACAAGAAGAAATAAAGATAGGGTTAGAAAAAACGCTCACTGAAAACCAAAACAAGGGCTTTGAAACTATGAATGAGTTGATAATCAAAAATAATGCTATTTTAACAGAAACTATAACTAAGACAATTATGGGTGAAATGAACAAATCTTTTCAGACTCTTACAAAAGAAACTGAACAAGTGGATAAAAAAATCCAATTAATACAAAGTCAACAGAAAAATCAACAAAAAATAACTTTGGAACATTCAACCAGATTGGATCAGCTGGAAAGGAAAATTATTGGCTTGCAGGATCATAACAGAAGGAATAATATCCGCATTCGAGGCTTTCCTGAGTTGCCAAATGAAACATCCAGATCATTAAAAACAGAAATCCTTAAATGGCTACAAAGCATTGTCCCTCAGATGACTTGGGCAGAGGAGGAAGTGGAACGACTACACAGAGCATCAACAGGTAAAAGGGGCTTGACCCCTAGAGATGTAATCATGAAAATAACAAGTTTTTACAAGAAAGATCAGTTAATGAAAGAAATCAGGAAACTCTCAG
>NW_024822318.1:0-1760 GCF_019175285.1 Sceloporus undulatus
TCTTGCAATGTGGTAAAAACACATACCAGGACCTATAACTGTAGAACAGGAGAGACATGATTTGGAGGTGAAGAAGGGACACTCGCTTTTCAGCATGAGATTAGCCCACATGGACAGTAAGAAAATGCTTATACAAAGAGGTTATGTATCTTGCAGGTATTATATTGGCATAGAATTTGGGGGAGAAGGCGACTTTCACCAAATTACATACAAATAGGTATGTCTGTGAGCGCGTGTGTGAACCATCTTCAAGTCGGCTGTCAACTTATGGTGACCCCATGAATTTCATGCCTCTTCACAGGCAAGGAAAGACTCAGCCATGGTTTTGCTAATCCCTTCCTCTGAAATAGAGCCTATAGCACCTGACCTTGGTTGGCAGTCTCCCACTCCATTACTACCCAGGGCTGACTCTGCTTAGCTCCTAAGATCAAATGGGCATTGGTGCCTTCAGAGTTTTTAGGCCAAATACACTACACTGCAAGCGAATTCCCACAACTCTTGTGCAGCTGCTGGGTCTTCCCAGATACAGACACATCTTGGAAATTCTTGAGTGAAAGGGCAATAGATGGCATTATGGAGAGCATCACTTTCATCATGGACCCCTAAGCCTCTTCCTCATGTACTGAAGATAGACAAAATAGAATGGGAAATGGCCATAATATAAGCCATAGTTCAGCATGTTTCCATTTCATTCACTTCAAAAGGAATAATTAATGATGCATTTGGGGCCTATAATTCTATGTGTACTAATCTTGGAGAAGAAAAAATAAACCATAGGTTTGGACCACAGATGTGTCCCCAAAGGAATCAATGGCATCCTTAACTGGATCATACAAAATAAATCTATCTTACAATGCAACCATTTTCATTTCCTAGCAGCCACTCAGGCATCTTACAAATTCAACATGTTTAATTTAAAAACAGCATCAAAGAGGGAGAGAGGGGGCAAACCCGACTACGAAAGACCCATTTAGGATTAGGACAATTAAATGAGCCCTTATATATCACCTATAATCGTATTATAAAAGCTATTGCCTCCACCTTTTTTCCATTCTGATCTCAACCCACAATCATTTAATTGTGTGTGCGTGTGTATGCATATGTCTATATGTGTGTGTGTGTGTGGATATGATCTTACAATACTGTACTCCAAGCATCTGAGAAAAGCTGTATCTGCACTGCAGAAATAATCCAGTTTGGCACCACTTCGACTAGCATGGCTCAGTGCTATGGAATCCTGGGAACTGTAGTTTGTTGTGGCACCACAGCTCTCTGACAGAGAAGGCTAACACAAAACTCACCAAACTATAATTCCCAAAATCCCATAGCACTGAGCCAGGGCAGTTAAAGAGGTGTCAGATTAGATGATTTCTGCAATGCAGATGCAGCCGAAATGAATCACAACCCACAGAAGCTGATGCTGAAATAAAACCCTTAAGTCTTTACTTGCTTTATTGTTATTAGCTGCCTTTGACTCAACCCCGACTCACAGCAACGCTGTGGATGAGCCACCTCCAAAGCCCTCTATCCTCCATTGCTCTGCTCAGGTTCCCTTGATTCAGCCCCATAACCTCCCGAATTATGTCTAGCCATTTGGCGTGCGACCTTCCTCTCTTTCTTCTCCCTTCTACCTTTCCTAGCATTACTCTCTTTCTTAATGATTCATGCCTCCTCATGATATGGCCCAAATACAACAGACTCAGTTTAGTCATTTAGGCGGGGTACAGACCGCCGCTTTGCAGCGGTCTGGCGCCGCCGCC
>NW_024822319.1:0-1760 GCF_019175285.1 Sceloporus undulatus
AGCAACCATTTCAAACGGGTGCAAAGTCCCGGTGAAAATTTCATCCCACTGAAATAACTGGTAAGAAAAGCATACTCACTTCTCCAAAGAGCAGATGCAAAGAGCTGGAGAGAAGTCAAGGGAAGCTGTTGGAGGATCCGAAGGGAACTGTTGCTTTTATAGACCTTTGGGTGGCATACTTTGTGGTTTGCGGCCGTATTTTGAATTAGTCACCAACGGGTTTTTCTGCACATCATTTGTTAACTTTCTCAGACAGGGCAAGTTGAACGACTAAGGAAAAAAAATAAGCATTACATACATGGCAATACTATTTCCCTAAACCACAGTAATGCAATATCTCTCTGTGTATACTGTGGAACCTCGCCTTATGTGGGAGATCTGGGGGGGGGGGACCCCGCGTATGATGAATTGTGCCTATGCTGGAGCCCCATTCACTTGAATGGGGCTCGTGCGCATGGCGGCGCCCCATTCATCTAAATGGGACATGCCGCCCCTTGCACCCCGCACGCTTTTGTGTGGCTTGAGCACATATGCTCAAAGCCACGTATAGCGCACCCACGTATAACAAAGGCGCACTGTATTTTTTCCAACTGTTGCAATGAAACTGCATTGGCTGTCCTTTTGCCAGCTTAGTCCAAAACACACTGCAGTGTTTCACGATTGTCAGGAATCTCATTTTTCCTCCCAACCAGGGAATGAATACTGATGGATCAATCCCTGATCAATCAATTGGTGGATTTGAGTCCCTACTGCCAGCAGCCCTTCCCCATCCTGAACCTGACAAAAACAACAACAACAACAACAACAACATTTTAATTTATTTTTCACTTGCTTTTCTCCAATGCTCAAGGTAGTGTACGACATCGATGAAAAGGTGGCCCTTATCAGATGAAGCACTTACCGTGCTGGAATTGTGGGCCAAACACTTCAGAAGCGCGGAGGTGGGACCGCCAATCACGCTTCTCAAACGTCACTGAAGCGCATCCTGCTCTTCTCCCGTTGATGAATCGTTTGCGGAGCAGCCATTTCTGTAATAACGGGATCTTCCGTTATTACAAAAAGGTTCTCTCTGTGAATGATTCGTCAACGAGAGAAGAGCGAAAGGCCTCAATGACGTTTGAGAAGCGCAACCGGCGATCCCACGATTCTGGGATCTTCTGAAGCGCTTGGCCCACGATTCTGGTGCAGTAAGTGACTCATGTGATGAGGACCATATAATGAAATACATGGAACCATCTAAACACATACCTTAAAAAATGCATAAACAAAGGATTAAGACCTTACATGGCTTGGGCCCAGAGTACTTGAGGGAACACCTTTTTCCCTGTTGTCCGTCCTGCACACTAAGGTCCTCTGGAAGAAATCTACTACAGCCAAAAAAATCTAGGCTAACGTCTGTCTCCCAGAGGGCCTTCTCTACTACTGCTCCAAAACTATGGAACGACCTGCCGGAGGAGATCCGTCACATTTCCACTCTGGCAGCTTTCAAGAAAGCACTCAAGACGGATCTCTTCCGGCAAGCCTTTCCAACTTAGTTATCCTCCCCAGATATAGAGATATTTGTCCCCTCATCTGTCTATTTCCCCCTGCCAATGTTTCTGCCTATTTTTTGGTTGTTCAATGTTTTTAATGTTTTAATATTATTATTGTTTAATTCTGTTTTAGTACTGGGAATGGGGGGTAGGTCTCGGATTTGATTTTTTAGCTCTACAGTATTGTAATTTGTTGTATTTTATTGTTGTAACCCGCCTGGATTCTTC
>NW_024822320.1:0-1760 GCF_019175285.1 Sceloporus undulatus
CCAAAAAAAGACTCCAAAGAGACACCAAATGATAAAGATAGAAAACAGACTTATTTATTTAGATGTACAAGTCAGAATAATGATAAATACAAAATAATAATAAATACAAATATACAATATTCCATTCTGATATTAATAAAGATAAATAATATTATAATTATAATAGATTAACAATACAAAAATATTACAATAATAAATTTATTATTATTATTATAATATATTACTACAAATAATTAATAATAATAACTTAATAATATAATATGAATAATAATATACTACTGCAAATAAACGATGATAATAACTTAATTATAATAATAAATACTGCTGATAGCTCCAAGATGCACCCAGCCTTCTTGGCGCCGCTGCCGAAGAAGAGCCGGGTGTAGCCTGGAGGCCTCTTGGCCTCCAGGAGCAGCACCCGGCCATTTTGCTGCGGCGGCGGCGGCAGCAGCAAGAATGTATTGGCGGTGGCGCGGCGACCCATGTAAGCAGGGAGGGAGGGTGGGAGGGAGGGTAGATAGGTAGGTAGGTTAGTAGGTAGGGAGGGAGGGGGAGGGAGGAAGGGAGGAAAGTTAGGAAGCAGGGGGGAAGAGGAGGGGGACTTTCCTGTCCAATGGCGGTGCACATGCACGCGCGCTGCCATTGGACAGAATGGGGCTTGAGCTGCCATCCTCTTCTGCCTGGGTTAATAGTCCTTAAAGGTCAGTTGGCGCTTTGTTGCAGCCGGAGCGTTGGTACAGCATCCCTGGGAAAAGAACAGGCAAAGCAGAGATGTTTCTGGAATGACGCTGTGTCCAGACTTCTGCCCCTTAGCACTAGAGAAAGGAAGCAGAAGGGACCCATACTCACCACATTGGGCACCATCAAGCATGGGCTGGATCACGGAGCTCATTTCCGGCATGGACCTCGCCAGCAAGACCTTGATGATGTCAATTAGCTGCCTGCGGAGAAAAGAAAATGACGGAGAGGCCCATCTATCTGGACTTCAGGACAGAGAAGGACAGAGAGGCCCATCTATCTGGACATCAGGACAGAGAAGGAGGGAGAGGCCCATCTATCTGGACATCAGGTAGAGGAGAGGTCCATGCAGCCATATCCGGCGCACTTCGCCAGCCATTCATCCCCCAGCCTTGTAGCGCAACTTACTCCATGGACATGTGGTCCTTCAGCTTCCGGCGGTCCTCGTCGTGGAGCCTGGATCCAAAAAGCACCACGGCATACAGCAATGTGTTGGACACTAATGACATCCAGATCTTGAGTGTTTTGTCGTCCACCACGTCCATCACAAGGAGCCCCAGTGCCTTGAGCGCCTTCGCCTGCATCAAGATGGAGACCCTGGCGTCAGTCAGAGGACAACTCTCCCAAAGGACCAGATGCGCGGGTCGGAAGGAAAGACACCCCCCCCCCCCCCCGGTTACCTTCCTGACGATGTAGTCTTCCTTCTGTCGCGCTTTCTGAGAGGAGTCGTTAACCGTGTGCACGAAAAAGAATAACGCGTGTTCCAGGCTGCAGAGCGAGGAGAAGAAGACGCCACGCATCATCTTCTCGCAGGCGCTGTTGAGAGAAAAACGGAGTCTTTGTGCGTCCTTCCAGCACCGGAGACGGAAAACATGCGCCAAGGGATGCGTGGGGGAATATATGAACCCATCTGCCTACCTTAACGGCGACTCCAGGTAATGGTTCAGAAGGAGCTCCAGGTGGTTTTCGGCCACGGTGTCGGCGAGCTTTTCCGCCGCCAAAGGGCCAAGATGTCCAAACCT
>NW_024822321.1:0-1760 GCF_019175285.1 Sceloporus undulatus
AGCAATAATAAAAATTTAAAAAATTAAATAAAATAAGTATTTTATATATTTAAAAATAATTTTAAAACCCCAAAAAACCAAGGCAGACCTAATGGCCACTGACTCAGCTTTCCTCCTCCTCCTCCTCCTTTGCCCCAATTCTGCCCTGGCCTAAGTTCAGGCACCCTTCCTCCGTCTGCTTGCTGCTGCTGCTGCTGCTACTCCTCCTCCTCTTCCTCCTCCTCCTCTCCCCCCTCCTCCTCCTCCTTATGAAGGCTGGCGCGCATGCGGAGGGAAGCAGGCAGGTGCGCACGCGCAGAAGGAGGCAGGGAAGGCAGGCGTGCGCACGCGCAATGAGAGAAGCAGGGAAGGCAGGCGCGCGCGCGCGCGCACGGTGGGAAGTGGGGAAGGCACACACGCTGCCCCGGCCCCTGCTGGGGCCTGGGCGGCGCGCAAGCCCTCCCAGTGGGGGCGCGGTGGCGGCGGCGCTTCTGCTGCCCGCCGAGGAAGAGGAGGAAGGCGGAGCCGGAGGAGGAGGTGGGTTGGCGCCGCAGCAGCCGCGTTAGTGGCAGCGGCAATGGCTGGAGCGGCCCCCAAACCGGGAACAAGGCACGGGTGGGGGCCCAAACTGGACCGGGACCGGGAGGAGCCCCCCGAAACCGTGATTGGCACGGGGGCCGCTGGGTTATGGCAAGCCTACTCTCAGGTGCATTTGGGGGGAAGGCAGGAGAGGGGCTGCTTGGGGGCTGCTCTCAGGATTTGGGACCCCCTTCTTATTCTTGCCATTTTATTAATCCCTCCCCTTTTCTATGTAAATCCTTTGTACATATTTCCCTAGATATTACATTTCTTTCCTCAATACATAGTAATCTTCATTATAATTTTGGCGTTTATAATCTTCTTATCTTCCCTCCCTCTATGGGGCCTGCAAAAGGAGGCTCCTAGAAGGTCCATTGCTTCGGACAGCAACTCTTTCCCAGTGTCCCTCCATCCTCCATTGATGCCTGTGCTGCTGGAAGGCCTTGCAGCTGGACAGAGGGCGAGGAGGGAATGGCCCTTGGCTTTGCCAGGCGGGGAATGCCTCTGCGCTTGGCACTTCCATCGGCAGAAAGGGATCTCTGGGACCAAGGTTGCTTTGGACCTCAGCTCCCAGGAGCCTCAGCTATATTGGCCAAGAGCCTGGGATTCTGGGAGCTGAAGCTCAGGATCCCTTCTTAAACAGCACAGTTTGGGGACCTAAATGCCCTCAACGCTCCCTGCATTTCCCAAATCCCAAAACAATAGCCAAGAGTGGCCACCAGAGGGCGCAAGGATAGAAGTTGGGACGAAGTCCAAAGAGTCCAAAGAAAGTTGGTGTGAAGGGGCTGCAGTGCTCTAGAGTCTGAAACATTGAGACTGGCCCATTCTCAGGCTGATTCCCGTTGCCTGAGAGATTGAGACTGGCCCATTGTGACTTCTGTCTGATGTTCCTTGGATGAAGGATCGAGACGGTACTATTGTGACTTCAGGGTGGTGCTCTTTACCTGAAGGATTGAGACTGGTCCATTGCAACACAAGATTCGCCACAAGAGGGCGGGCTTGTATTAGGAATATAATTTATTAGCCACATCTTGTTATACTGAAGTCTATTGTTAAAGCCTTTGAGTCTCACTACAGAGTGAAGTTGACAGCAGGAGCTTTCCTAGGCTCCAGTGTACTTCCTCAGAAGATGCCAACTTCTCTCTTTCAGTGAGTCTCAAAGCTGCTGCAACATCTCTGAATATATTATTACTGTTATTGTT
>NW_024822322.1:0-1760 GCF_019175285.1 Sceloporus undulatus
GATGCCAGGTTTGAGCAAAACATTCCCCACACTTCTTGCATTTTTATAGTTTCTCTCCTGTGTGAACTCTCTGATGCTTCACAAGAACTGACTTGTGAGCAAAACCTTTCCCACACTGGTGGCATGTGTACGGTTTCTCTCCTGTGTGGACTCTATGATGGGACATAAGATTTGACTTGTCAGCAAAACCTTTCCCACATTGCTGGCATGTGTATGGTTTCTCTCTTGTGTGGACTCTCTGATGCTTCACAAGATCTGACTTGTGAGCAAAACCTTTCCCACACTGCTGGCATGCGTATGGCTTCTCTCCTGTGTGGACTCTATGATGCTCCACAAGAACTGACTTCTGAGCAAAACCTCTCCCACACTGCTGGCATGTGTATGGCTTCTCTCCTGTGTGCACTCTCTGATGCTTCACAAGAACTGACTTCACTGCAAAACCTTTTCCACACTGCTGACATGTGTATGGCTTCTCTCCTGTGTGCACTCTCTGATGCTTCACAAGAACTGACTTCACTGCAAAACCTTTCCCACACTGCTGGCATGTGTATGGTTTCTCTCCTGTGTGGAATCTCTGATGCTTCACAAGATTTGACTTGTCAGCAAAACTTTTTCCACACTGCTGGCATGTGTATGGTTTCTCTCCTGTGTGGACTCTCTGATGTTTCACAAGATCTGACTTGTAAGCAAAACCTTTCCCACACTGTAGACATGTGTATGGTTTCTTTCCCGTGTGTCCTCTCTGATGGGAAACAAGGGTTGCCTTCTGAGCAAAACCTTTCCCACACTGCTGGCATGTGTATGGTTTTTCTCCTGTATGCACTCTCTGATGGGGCATAAGACGTGACTTGTGAGCAAAACCTTTCCCACACTGCTGGCATTTGTACGGTTTCTCTCCTGTGTGCACTTTCTGATGCTTCACAAGACTTGACTTGTAAGCATAACCTTTCCCACACTGCTGGCATTTGTATGGTTTCTCTCCTGTGTGCAGTCTCTGATGGACCACAAGAAATGATTTCATAGCAAAACCTTTCCCACACTGGTGGCATGTGTATGGTTTCTCTCCTGTGTGGATTCTCTGATGGGACATAAGATTTGACTTCTGAGAAAAACCTTTCCCACACTGCTGGCATGTGTATGGTTTCTCTCCTGTGTGGTCTATTTGATGGTAAACAAGGCTTGCCTTCTGAGCAAATCCTTTCCCACACTGCTGGCATGTGTATGGTTTCTCTCCTGTGTGGAGTCTTTGATGAGACACAAGCACTGACCTGTAAGAAAAACCTTTCCCACACTGCTGGCATGTGTATGGTTTCTCTCCAGTGTGCCCTCTCTGATGGGACATAAGATGTGATTTCTGAGAAAAACCTTTCCCACACTGCTGGCATGTGTATGGTTTCTCTCCTGTGTGGTCTATTTGATGGTAAACAAGGCCTGCCTTCTGAGCAAATCCTTTCCCACACTGCTGGCATGTGTATGGTTTCTCTCCTGTGTGGATTCTCTGGTGTTTCACAAGACATGACTTGTAAGGAAAGCATGTCCCACACTGCTGGCATTTGTACGGTTTCTCTCCTCTGTGGACTGTCTGGTGCCTCACAAGGAATGACTGGTGAGCAAAACCTTTCCCACACTGCTGGCATGTGTATGGTTTCTCTCCTGTGTGGATTTTTGGGCAGTGCACAAGACCTTTTTTATTGAAACATTTCCCACTTCCTTGGCATTTGTATGGTCTTGCTCCTGGGTGAAATCTTTGGTGGATCTCC
>NW_024822323.1:0-1760 GCF_019175285.1 Sceloporus undulatus
GCCTCTGCTGCTAGAGGGGGCGTGCTACAGCCTCTGGAGAGCTATTTGGAGTCCGATGTGGCTGATGGGCAAGCAAGGAAGGGATGTGACACCCTTCCTCGCTTGCCCAGCAGCCATGCCAGTCCTAAAAGGTGTACTGCCCCACCAGATGTATACCCTCCTCTGGATGCTGACATTTTGTCAACTAAAAACCATTATAGTGACAGGCACCCTCCTTTCATTACGGTCAGTGGCATCACAAGGAGGGTGCAGGGTGTGTGATCCACGCACCCAGCACTCTCCTTGTGATGCCATTGACCATGATGAAAGAAGGAACAGGGCACCTGCCACTTTAATGGTTATGCAGTAGAGCAAAGTTCACCAGGTCCAGCTTGTCATGTAAGATCCATCTGCTGAACTTTTGTCTTCTTCACAGCTATTAAAAGGACAGAGGGACAGCCCTAATGCTGCATCAACCAACCCTATAATGAGATGAAAGTGGGAAAGGATTAGCAACAAAATGCTAAAACAGGGAGGTATTTCTTTTCTAAATGTATCTTATGGAAGCGCAGGACTAGACACGAGACATGGATATACAGACAGGTGTTGGTTAAGGAGGCCTGGTCCGTGTGTCCTTTAGCATGCAGTCTGATTCCGTGCTTGGGGTATATTATGCAGGTGCAAGGAATGAGAGCCTGTAGCTTGTACTCTTTTGGGAGGCCCAGGGAGGGTGCTGGCTTGGAGTTTTGCACTCCTTCATGACCTGACCTCCCTTCTTCAGGGCTCCCCCCTACACACACACACACACACACACACACACGCACCTCTTGACTGCTTTGTTGGTGGTAGAGGAAGCCTGTGAGGTCAGGTGGTGGAATTTTAGCTGCAGGCATCTCAGGCGAGATGCTGTTCAGCCCAGCGATCTAAGATGTAGGGCTGCGGCTAAATAGGAGAGCCGTCACTTGGCCAAGGCCTGGCCTACTTTGGAACTGCTCCAGCATGTTTACTCCACTCCGTACCTTTCACTCCCCTCCACTGCTGTCTCCAACCCCTTCTTCTCGTCTCCTGTTTAATCTTTAATGTGTCTCCAGTCGCCCCAGGCTTGACCCCCTCCATGAGGCAGAACCCTTGTGGAGGCTGTAATTGCCTTCTCTACATTTCTTTGTGGTGTGGCATCAATGGAAATGTGCATTTAATGGCTAGGCCCCTTTCTAACTGCCTGCTTGATACCCCACAGACAAAGGAGGACAAGGGTCCACACTGTGAGTGATTAAACCAAAGGTGCACCTTGCAAAGCCACATAAGGCAAGTGTGCATGAGACTTGCTAGTTTATATTGAGCATTTACCTACTTCATTCTCTCCAAGATGGCTTCCTCTATGAGTTTGACAAGGAGGCCTTAAACTGAATGAACTTAGTTCTGTATCAGACTTCTAAATACTTTCCTTCCTTTCTAGGAAGGCAACCAGCTACACACCCAGAATGTGGATCTCTTCTATCCTTCAAAGCAATGATGAAGGCAAATTGGAACACATCTGATTCAAGGTTTCTTGGTGAGGAGGAATCAAGCAAAATCACCCTTGTCAACCTTGTCAAGAAAAGTATGGCTCTCCTTAGTGTTCATGCAAAACAAATAGGTGATTTGCACTAACACCTTTTCCAAATCTATCTTGTGGAAATGTAGAACTATACATGAGACATGGCTACACAGATAGCTGGAGGTTAAGGAGGTCTGGTCCATGTGAATGATGTCATTATATAATGTAGTCATTAAACTTAATT
>NW_024822324.1:0-739 GCF_019175285.1 Sceloporus undulatus
CAAATATTATTTCAACACTTCAGAATTCAGTCCAGGAAATAAACTTTAAACTCTGCAAGAAAACAAAGAGCTACTGCCTTTGAGATCCAGTTTGTCTCGAATCCTTTCAATTTAATATACAATATAATAAACAATATAATTTAGACCATTTCTGAGATATTATTGATTGATTGGGATACTGATTAGCCCAACATGTAAAGTACAATTAGTCACCAAGGAATTATACTGAAATTAGCCATATCTCTCCCAATTTCAAAAACAGTTCTGGGGAGTCCTCTGGGCTTGAGGGCCACTGGGCCCATCCACAATTTAGGTTCAGAGAAATTCTTCCATATCCCTCAGCATTTCACAGATGGGGAATTCAAGACATATGTGGACAAGCAACACCAGAAGGGGTTCAAGATGGCCAGAGTTGTTAATGATGAAGATCACACAAGCGAGGAAGGGCACAGCAGTTTGCTTTTGCTTCCGACTCCTGGCAAGGGCAAGACCCTGCCCCTTTCTCTCCTCCCCTCTCCCTCTTTTGAGTTGATGGGCTGCACAAGTCTTTTGAACTTGGAACACATTTTGCAGTAACTGAAGTGAACTGAGGAGAAGAGGGAAAGTGGGAGCAGGAGAGAGAAATGGGTCATTTTCAAAGCCCTTGAAAAAATGAGGTGACAGAGGATTAAGCAGGACTCCCTCTGCCAAACTGGGACAGTTGTTCTCCGATTGCTTTCATGAGCCGGCCCAGCAGTGA
>NW_024822324.1:839-1760 GCF_019175285.1 Sceloporus undulatus
TGAAGTGAACTGAGGAGAAGAGGGAAAGTGGGAGCAGGAGAGAGAAATGGGTCATTTTCAAAGCCCCTGAAAAAATGAGGTGACAGAGGATTAAGCAGGACTCCCTCTGCCAAACTGGGACAGTTGTTCTCCGATTGCTTTCATGAGCCGGCCCAGCAGTGATCCAGATGAAACTAATAGTCAGGATGGCAATTTACCAAAGAGTTGTTGCACATCGGCAGCCTCTTCTTCTTGGAGCTCAACTCCCTTCGCTTGGCCTCTGTGTCAGCCATCAGGTAGGCAGGGGGTTCCTGGTGGGCCTGCACTTTGGTCACTTCCAGCAAAAGATACCACAAAGCAGTGTACAAGGGGGCCAAGATGAAGTTCCTGAGAAAAGAGACCAGGGTTAGGCTTGGTTTGGAAAGAAACCCTGTAGCACTCAAAGCCACAAAGATCGGCATCCTGCAGGTGACATACGCTGGTGACATATGCCTCCTTTGGGCCAATTGAGAGGTGGGCATCCCTTCCTCCCTCTGCACCAAACAAAGCCCCTTGGACCTAGCATAGACACAGCAGCTCCCCTACACAACAGTTACTTCATACCTTGTTAGATTAGCTGGGGATCAGGGGATGGGATATTGGAAAAGGCCCTGGTTATGTCCCCATAGCTAGATGTGAAATGAGTGCATCATCTGCTGAAACCTGCAGAGGTCCCCAGTGGCCATCAGAGGAAAATGTCTTCGTTTTGCTTCTGGCTACAGAAACACAGCTGGATGCAGCTCCAATACCTCGCACCAAACACTCTCACCAGACATGGAATGGCCATGCAGGATGGCTTCCACAACTCCCTGGTAATACCTGGGTCAGTGAATGGCCAGTTGTAGCCTATTCCACCTGGAGCAACACTGGAGCATAGAGGGTTCTGCTGGGTCAGGCTGTCTG
>NW_024822325.1:0-1760 GCF_019175285.1 Sceloporus undulatus
TGTCACACACTGCAGCTCCATAGTTAAAATCCCAAAGCCTGCCCAAATAGAAATGCCTCCATCTGCCACAGAAAGACAGGAGGGAAGGAGCCAACCGGACTTTCTGTGGAGCCAAGTCCTACCTTTTGGGATCAGCCACGGATAAGGCTCTCTCCTGAATCCTTACTAACCCTGTCTGTGAGGATGGTGGGACTGTGAGAAGCCCTCCCTTTAGATGTCAATGCACACCTTGGTTTATATAAAGAGATATGCCCCTTCCAATATTAAAAACAAAAGCTTTATGCTCACACACGCAGTTTCTCATCTCCACTCCTGCTTTTTCATACCTTGGAAGAAGAGATGGGTCATTCCTTCAATGGACTTCAACAGATCTCTGTGACATCCAAACATGAACAATGTGATTTCCCTAAACGCAACTTGATGAAAGCCAACCAAATAGTATGAACTAAGGTATCAATTCTTGGTTTGCTTTAACCAAAGTTTACCCATAAAAAGCAACGCTGTGGCTTCTCCAAAGGATTATTTAAAACTGAGTAGATGGAGCTAATTAGTTTGAGTCTTCATACTTTCGTGGGGAGGAGGGCAGCCTCAGATCTGACCTAAATGCATTGCTGATCACTTCTATCCTGACGGTCTTCAATAAAGTTATTTTGTTTATTCAATAAAAAAAGAATTGGAAGGAAATGCTTTCAAGCCCCTTCTCCAGCGAGCAAAAAGAAGAGGGCAGAGTATGAGAGCTCAAGGTTCATATACTATTCATGTCACAAGAAATCATGGTTTCTCATTAAAATAATACCAGGGCAGCATGTACATTAGATAGAGCTTTAAGCACCAAATGCTGAAAAACACACTCAGTCGCACACAGAAGATATAAGGAAAACTGTTGCATGGAGCGGGTCAGTGTCATCAAGTGTGGAAGAAGAAGGAAAATGTTTTATATCCTGCCTCATATGGAGATCTCTGGTCAGCTATATCAGTAACAGACTTCCCTCGGGTGATATTCTCCTGGCATGTTTGGACTACAAATCCCTATCGGTTCCTAAAGTGGAATGATAGACACAAGTTACTGTTCAAAATATCTAGAAGATTGGGGAAAGCTCTGAGTGACTTTTCAGGGACAGGGATAGATCTTTCTTAGCTTCCTTACTACATAAGATCCTACACAAAAACTGAACACAGAACCTCCTACATGCAAAGCATGAACGCTGTCAGTGCATTATAACACCTTTCTTGCTATGTGGTAAAAACACATACCTGGACCTATAACCTGTAGAACAGGAGACACATGATTTGGAGGTGAAGAAGGGACACCCCGTTTTCAGCATGAGATTAGCCCACATGGACAGTAAGAAAATGCTTACACAAAGAGAGTTACAGGTTTATTTAAATAGGGTACTGAAGATGTCACAAGCTTTAGAGGGAAATCCTTTGTGACCACTGATGACAAGGGCAATGTCCAGCAGATGACTGACACACGAACAGCCACATCCCACCAAATGCTTTAAAAGGAAGCACCAGGGGATGGGGGTGGAAAATCACTCTCCATCTACCATTTATTACTATTCTGAGAACACAGTCATTCATTCGCTGTCACCCACTGACCACAATTCTCTCCATGGAATAGAATTTGCTGAAAATACAAAACACAGCACAACAGTGATTCAACAAAACAGTGATGAAAAACAGCAAAGAGAACACCAGCAGCAGGGAATGAACCTATGGCCAACTTCTGGCAGAGTTGTGCCAGAGATTACTAGAGA
>NW_024822326.1:0-1760 GCF_019175285.1 Sceloporus undulatus
CATCTTTTCCTGGAGCTTTTTTGTTTTTTAATTTGGCTATAGCCCTTCCGGGTTTGCCGCGAAGGCGAGCGGTAGCGCGAGACGGAGGCTCCGCGCTGCCTTATTCAATTACAGCAAGCCTACTAATTTTGGGATACCTTGGGACGGGGGAATTCCGGGGTACGAGGCCCATTGGAAACCCTAATCTTCTTCTCCGGAGACGGACCCCGAGGGGGAAAACCGAAGGAGAGGAAGGAGTGGAGTTTGGAGGCATTCGGTGCTGTGAATTGTTTCCGAAAGGAACCAGCCGACGCGGCAAGCCTTTTCATTGTTTTTGAGGTGTGTGGAGGAGTGGAGGTGTTTTTGTTTGTTGAAGAGTGACGCTAAGAAGTCTTCTTTACAGGGAAATACTCTAAGCAATTTCTCCACGGTGCTGAATATTAAAGAGAAGGTAAAGGCAACTTTGTGGCAAAAAAGTTATATTGACTCTTTTTTGGAAGAAAGCTGCTTAACTCCTCCAAAATAGTCACATTAAAAGATAAGGAAGTGCTGTTAGAGGACGAGAACCCCAGGTGAATTTGTTTTTTTTTGGGGTATTGATTTCTTTCTCTCTTGCTTTTCTCCGTTTTTTGGAGTGGTGGATGTGGAAAAATTTTTCTTTATAGAGAGATATGAATGGCAACATAGTAGAGATCTATGCTATGTTACTTGATTTAAAGCAATATGACGAAATGAAGAAGGAGTAATTTTTGTTATTGGAGAGAAAACCTTAACAAGCTGTTTAATAAGCATATATTGAGAAATATTTCTTTTTCATGAATGATTTATGAGGAAAAGAGCCCTTGAGGGAAGTATTATAGTGGAAATCAAGAATATGGACGTGGACCCTTTCTTTTGAAGAGGAGAATCCAAAGGGGAGACACTGTGTGATTAAAGGATTATAATTCGAATTTTTGGAGGATAACAAACTGGGACATTTTAATTTTTCTCTTTTTGTTTTTTCTTCTTGGATAATAATCTCTTTCAAATCTCCTTGGGAAAAGCAAACTTGATTGATTTGGATACATAAATTGAACATTGCTGTGGGGGAGAAAGGGAAAAACCTAGGAGCACCAATTGATAACACAGCTGCAAGAGATTTGAGGAGAAGGTAATTTACAGTAGTGTAAGGAAAAATGAAGCAGCTGTAAAACGGATTAAGACAGCCTTGGAAAAGAAGTTTTTTCTGATATAGACTCTCTATCCACACGGAGGAGAACTGGACTGTAAGATAAAGAAATACTTTACTATTGTAAATTGGGAAGATTGATAGTTATATTGTAATAGTAACAGTAACTGATAAATATTTGGAAAAATTGAATGCAAACCAGAAGCATGACGGCAAGACGGGGATCTATTGGTCAATCTACAGGTCAATCCGATATAAGCAATATTATATTACAGGAATTGAGGGAATTTAAAAAAAATTTTAAGAAAGAGATTCGAGAAGAGCTGAAGGAAAGTCGGGCGGAAACAAAGGGGGACGTGCAAAAAATTAGAGAGGATGTCCAAAAGGAATTTGATGGATTGGGGAAAAAGATTGATAATCTCACGAAGGAAATTTCAGGAATTAAAATAGAGGTGGAGGAGGTAGTAGAAAGGACTGATAGCTTGGAAAGGAGAGTGGAAGACATAGAAAGAGCCTTGATAAGGGAACAGCAAAATGGCCTTTTGCAGGAGGTTCGGTATAGGGAACGGGCCATTAAGATTCGTGGGTTGAAAGAGGAACAAGGAGAAAGAAT
>NW_024822327.1:0-1760 GCF_019175285.1 Sceloporus undulatus
GTTTCTTCAGAGAGGGTTTGCCATTGCCATCCTCTGAGGCTGAGAGACTGTGACTTACACAAGTTTACAGGGCTGAGCCAGGATTCAAATCCTGGGCTCCAGATTCATAGTCCAATGTTCAAACCATTATTAGTCATGACATTTACTGTGTTTACTGGACTTGTCAAACTCCTTATAAAGCATCCTAAATGAACAGTTAGCATTTTGTCCTACAATGGAGCACAGTTAGAAGGCCATCTTGAAATTGCCTACACAACATCAGTGGCCTCACACAATCCCGCTCTGTAAGCAGTCCGATTATACAATGCTGATAGGATTCTTGCCCCAATTGCATACTGGAGCTTCTAATGACCAAACCCAAGCCTCTCCTCTCCGGTATCATGCCATTTTTCTTATTTGATAATATATACCATATAGAGAGAGAAAAGGGGGGGGGGCCATACACTGTCTGGCTTCCCCCCCCCCCCCTTGTTTATTTTTGATATCCGGATTTGTTTGGATCACTCCAGAATTGAGTTGGATCAAATTCATCCAATCTGAACTGGACCAGTTCAGGATTCTGCCTGGTAGTAATTTTCAAATCATGGACTAATGCCACAATACACAGTATAGTTAACAAGCAAAATCACAAATAGCTTAACACTTGGAGAAATATAAATAGCTCTAGGTATAAATTTATTAAACATACCACGAACCTTAAGGACTAACTCCTGCTTCAGTCTATTATTCTCCACTCCTGCTTTTCTGTAGGCATCATTTGCTTCTTGCAACATTTCGTTTAATTTCTGTACTTTCATCTTCAGTGATTTAATTAACTACAAAACAAGTGTCCAATATTTATAAACATTAATAACATTAATGGGGATAACTGTTGGAACCTGCAACCTTCAGTTTAGGAACCAATCAGAAAAATGGTTTGTAAAATTTACAGCGCTTTATAAATAAAGGTTAATAATAATAATAATAATAATAATAATGAAATAAATAGATATAATATGGTATCTTAGGCGGGTTACAAACGGCCCTCAAGGGGGCGTTTTCCCGCCGCCGCCATTCGCAGCCAGACAGCGAGGCTTCCCTGCGCAGCGAAAAAGGAGCGCCGAAATGGCACTCCTTTTCGAAACGCGGAAGTGGCACCGCAAGGGGCGGAGCGCGCCCTTGCGGCGTCACTTCCGCCGCAACACGTCTGGACACACAGCGTCCAAGACGTCAAAATGGCGGCACCCATGTGGATGGGCGCCGCCATTTACGACGCGCTCCGCGCGTACTGGGAGGAAGGGCCGTGAGGAAGGTAAGAACCTTCCTAACCCTAATACAGCCCTTCCTAACCCTAGTATGTGCGGAGTGCGTACTTTATGGCGGTTTGTAACCCGCCTTAAAAAACATTTTAAATTTGCCTCATTGCAATACACTACAACACCACATCCCTTCCATGAGCATAGATGGATTTTGCTCCTTAAAACCCCAGAATTATCTCTAGCAAGACAGGTTGTTTTTCTTCCTTTCTTCACCTGGCACATTCCTATCAAGATTAGTGTACCATATTTTTGCCCCTACCACAACACAGCCTTTGAACATACCATTGTATTTCTCCCTTAACCCCAGGAATAAAAGGTGGCAATTTTTAAAGGGCATTTTTGCATATCATGTGTGAGTGCTTACTGTAGCACAAGGCCAAACCAGAAAATCCATTCATCATTTTAGAAAAAGGGATGGGTTGCATCTCACGCCAGTTGGCAGAAACGTTTTTGCCAATAGTC
>NW_024822328.1:0-1760 GCF_019175285.1 Sceloporus undulatus
AGAATAGAATAGCACTATTACTTCCTCTAATCTAGTTCTATTGATGCAGCCTAGAATTGCATTGGCCCTTTTAGCTGCTGCATCACACTGTTGAGTCATGTTCAACTTGTAGTCTACTAGGACTCCTAGATCCCTTTCATACATCGTCTCCTTAAGCCGAGTGTCCCCCATATCTATGCATTTCAATTTCAATTTATTTATTTATTTATTTATTGGTCTTAGGGCCAATGCAGACAGGCCAAAATAAAGCTGCTTCAGGTCACTTTGGAGGTATACTGTTTAAATGATGCATGCATTCTAAGAAGCTAGAAGCTGTGCCAAAGCTGTGCTCCAGTTCATATTATTAATATGAACGGGCTGTTGTTCTTAAGAAAGTGGCAGAGAGACTATTCTCTCCTGTTGTTGTTGTTGTTGTTGTTGTTGTGTGCCTTCAAGCTGGTTCCGATTTATGGTGAACCTATGATAGTGTTTTCTGGGACTGAGAGTGTGTGACTAACCCAAGGTCATTCATTGGGTTTTCATGGGTAAGCAGGGAATTAAATCCAAATCTCCAGAGTCCTAGTCCTCTGCTTAAACCACTACACCACACTGATTCTTTTTTCTTTTCTTCTTTTACAAAAAGTTATATTGATTTTGGTATTGTTGGAACATTTTATCTCTTGACAAAAGATCTGCTAATTTGGGACTTAATGGGTAAATATAGCATTTTCCATGCAAAAGCCTGGTTGGCTAATGTAGAATAAACTTCAGTTGATATAGCATTTTCCATCTTTTCAGCTGCTCTTCTCTAACCACAGTGCAATAGGATGCTATGAAAAATGTTCAACAAGCAATGCCTTTTACCAGCCCAGAATTCATATTACAAGATTGCATACAGTGCAATGTAGGATGAAAGCTGGCAGTCAGAGAAAGGACATTCTCTGATGACCCTTGTGCCTCAGGGAATCATTGGCAGCATAAGACCCACACATGCAAGATTCCCCCCCCCCAAAGTAGTAGCAGATATGCTGACTGTGCAATGCAGATGCAGGAGTGATCCATTTATCTTTCAAGCAGTCCCCAGGCTGCTGCAATATGGAGGTGGGGGAATAGTGCTAAGTCATCATGTTTTTTTCCCTATAATGATTATTTGTGCAAACATACCCGTGATAAATGGCTATATATTGGCTAGAGTTGTACTTGTATATTATCTGGGATAGTTCATCCAGTCTCTTGTTGATTCACAGCAGACATACACAAACAACTTATGTTCAACAGATCATTTCCAGAAATTTGTTGTACAGAATTTCAGCAATTTAAGTGGCAATGTGCAGCCAAGAGGAGACAGGGATTTTTAAAAATCATACAGTATCAGGCTTTATTTTATTTTTAAACATGTAAATGAAGCATCATCAATTGAACATTTAAGGAGGGAGAAATATTTTTATATATATTGTGTACTAGGGGGTTCATGAGAAGCAAGTAGTCTAAGTTGGAGGGTGTTTGAATCACAAATCCCCATATTGCAGGCTGTTAAAAGATAGGCTGGCATACAAAACACAGTACATAAATAATCCACTTTGAAACTGTTTTAACTGCCCTGGATTAATGCTAGGAAATTCTAGAAACTGTAGTTTTGTGAGACATTTAGCCTTTTCTGTCAGAGAGTTCTGGTGCAACAATAAACTACAATTCCCAGGATTCCCTAGGACTGAGCCAGGGCAGTTAAAGCAGTCTCAAACAGGGTTATTTCTGCACTGATAGACCTCTAGCTAATTTTT
>NW_024822329.1:0-1760 GCF_019175285.1 Sceloporus undulatus
CTGTTTGAGTCAAAACCAGCTCTTCTATGTCCATTAACTGGACAGTTTAGTGTATGATACTGAGTGCCCTTTTCAGTTCTTAGGCTATTTCTTTAAATCACTAGCCTAGTCTCTGTAGTAATTGCTACCAGTTTAACCAGACATTTTCCCAGGCTAAGATTTCTTGCGTTTCCTAAGCATCCACCCACCAAAGGCTTATGGTAAGTCTTGAGAAATATTGCTATGCATGGTGCCATGTGCCAGTCCAGCAGATAAGTACTAGAATAATAATCCATCGTGCTTGAAAGAGAGAAATAATTTCTTTTTCTGGAGATGTACATTTGGACTCCTTCTGACAGTTTATTATTATTTTCTCAATTATTGTTTTTGGAGAACAGAAGGGAAAAATGTTATGCTAGCTTTGATGGAAAAGGCTCTCTCTTTCCCTCTTCCTCTATCTCTCTGGGTGCATCTAAACTGCAGAAACAATGCAGTTTGACACCACTTTAACTGTTATGGTTCCATCCTACAGAATTCTTGGATTTGTAGTTTTGTGAGGTGTCAGCTTTCTGTGGCAGAAAAGGCTAAAAACCTTGTAAAACACACCCCAGTTTCCATAGGATTGAGCAACAGCACTTATAGTTGTGTCAAAATGCATTATTTTTACAAAACGGTAAAGGAAAAGAGGGAAGGATTGAGACACAGAGGGTGTATCTACAATAAAAATAATACATTTTGATACCACTATGTCTCAATCCTTCCCTCTTTTTCTTTAGCGTGTTGTGGTTATAACAACTTATTTGTATATTGTATGTCTACCCTGAATGACATTTGGTTGATGCTGGATTAGATAAAGTATATGATTAGTGTAAATATTGGTTCTGCACATAATTATAATATTCATTATACTGTTGTTGTAATTATTAATAATTATTACAAAGTTCCCTCTAATTTGAAAATACTATGCAGAGAAAAAAGAAATATATAGAAAACACATCTAACAGTTGTATCCTCACTGCATTGCCTATCAGTCACAGCTTAAAGGAGTGGTTTAAGTTTGTCATATGTCCTCTTCTCACCTCCAGAAATTTGATGTACCACAGTTAACAGTTTCCAAGATAAATAAACAACCATAGAAACTACTTTGATTACCAACATATAGTAATATACCTGGGAAAATGCTTGTGTTACAAATTGTGTAAGGCCATACAAAGTCTGCTACACTCAGAGCGTGCATATGTAACTTTTCCTTTTTTCTGCTTCCATTATTTATTTTCAGCATCCGTTGCATCAACTTGCAATGATCCTGGGACCCCACAAAACGGCAGCAGATATGGAGACAGCAGAGAGCCTGGAGACACAATCACCTTCCAGTGTGACCCAGGATATCAGCTCCAAGGGCAAGATAAAATTACTTGCGTTCAGCTGAATAATCGCTTCTTTTGGCAGCCTGATGCACCCACATGTATAGGTATTAAGATGAAAAGTTGGGCACCATTCTGGGTTTAAGCTAAAGATGCATTATAATAAAAATAATAAATAAAACTTTTATTTATATACCACTTATTTGAAAGAAACAAAGCATCTTCCAACAATTAAAATAATACAGATATACAGCAAGAGTAATAATACAAATATATACAATCCCTCCTGAAAAAGAAACTGTAAATAATAATAAAACTACACTGTCTGAATCAGATTAATCATTCAGGGTGATGCTACCCTTTGCCTTGTATGGGGGCGCCGCCATAATAATCACAGAAGCATATCTTGGAGAAAAA
>NW_024822330.1:0-1760 GCF_019175285.1 Sceloporus undulatus
CCCTTCCTAACCCTAGCACGCCCCTTCGGCGCGTCTGTAACGTGCCAGAGTTCACAGTCCATGTATATTCCTGACATACTTTTCCTGGGACTTCTCATTGACAGGTACTTCTTCAGCTGTTGTTGCTGTGTCACTTCAAGTTCTTTCCAACTAATGGTGACCCTAAAGCAAACCTATCATGGGGTTTCTTTGGCAAGATTTGTTCAGAAGAGGTAAGCTATTGCCTTCCTCTGAGGCTGAAAGAGTGTGACTTGCCCAAACTCAGCAAGTTTCATGGCTGAGCTGGGAATCAAACCCTGGTCTCCAGAGTTGAAATCCAGCACTCAAACCACCGTGACATGATGGCTTCAGCTTTAAATTTCAAGCAAGAAGAATAACAGCTTGATTCTATGTATATTTACTCAGGTGTAACCCCCACTGTATACAGCCTCACCATATGAAAATATGGGTGCCTAAGGAGGGGGGAATGGATAAAATATGTCTCTTTTGTCAGCCATATTGCCCTTTCCAATAAGTTATTTCTTTGGAACCACCTTCTGGAAACAGAAAGAGGCTGAGCACAGATCCACCAATTCATTTTCATAAAAGGGCTATCATTTATTTTGAGAAGATGCTGGTTCCACACTCTCAAATTTGTTAAGCTAACTAATTAATATTCATTAATGTGCATCCATTAATCATCTTCAAAGAACTGCCAGGCAGGATTTGAAACCAGTCTGTTGACAAAAGCTAAGGAATTACGAATCTCTCCTCTGAATCTCCACATTCAAGCTATGCTTTCTTTTAATCCCAAAGTGACAGGTTTCCAGAACTAATTTGTTGCTATATGTAGACAGGCTTTAATTGTCAATGGGTAATTGACAGTTGTGTTAACTTCCAGAAACTGGCAGGATCAACAGAACAACATTTTACTTAGAGCATTATATTGCATGTCTGAATTTAGTTTGTTTCCATGCTATAATTAAATATAGATGATCAATGGCTAGATGATAGATGGTGTGTGTGTGTGAGAGAGAGAGAGAGAGAGAGAGAGAAGGAGGGAGGGAGGCAGGGAGACTTATTTGCGACAGTTGTAAATTTTCACATAAATTACAAAAAATAAGTTTGGTGTGTTTTTTTAAAGTCTGTTTCTAATGGCAGTGAGAGCTAGCAAATCCAAAATCACAGGATAGTATGTGCAGAGCTAATCTTCCTTTGACAAATCTTGTCATGTTGTTTACATTGCCTCTAAATGGTAAGGGTTCTGCACATGGGTGTACACACTTGAAACAGCATAAAGGCTGTAACATTCTCTCCCTTAGTCTTTGGGGAATGGTACTTAAACCTCTTGTAAGCTACCATCACATCACACTTGCAACAGGTGTGTGTGTGTGTTCCTGTGCTTTCAATTCATTCCCACTTAAAACTACTGAGACCCCATTCCCAATCGCTCATTTGCTCTGGATAGAACTGGGCAGATCCAGTTGCCCCCATACCGAATCTGCTTGGAAAGAAGTTCGTACTACCCTTTACCTCGATCGATGCAATTTGCCCCTCTGAAGTTCACATTTGCAGTACTACTTTAAAATGGAGCCTCCTTTGTTGTCAATCAAATTCACTTCCGCTTTCGTCAAAGGTGACATATCCTACAACCATTGGCCAACCGAATGGGTGCTTCCCCCCTCCTTTTTAAAAAAATAACTGGCAGCAGTGTGCACATATTCAGTCACCTTATCAAATTTAAAAACTTCCAGGTGTGTGTGTGTGTGTGTGTGTGTGTG
>NW_024822331.1:0-1760 GCF_019175285.1 Sceloporus undulatus
GTGAGGCAAGACGAAACTTGCTGTTCAAGCCTTGGAGAAAGGTCAGGAGCGGAAAGATACAACTGGGTGTCGTCGGCATACAGATGGTAGGAAAAACCAAAAACATATGTAGAGAGCTCTTAAAGCACCTTTGAGACAAATTGAAATAAAGATGCTGGCAGCATGAGCTTTCATAGACTTCAGCTGCACAGAGTTTTACTACTGTATTCCAAGGCTTGGAAAAGCTACTTTTGAACTCCTGTTTCCAGAATCCCCCAATTGACATGGCCTACAGTTGTGCTGGTTTGGATTCTGGGACCTTGTAGATCCATTCTATTTCTGGAGCAAATGAATGAAAATGATTATAACTGTCTTTCACACACCTGTGCATGTACACACACCCCGCAGAACTCACTTAGATTAAGTTATGACTTTGCTATTTTCCATTATTTGGGAATATAACTATAGACTTTTTCAATTTTTCCTTTAAAGCTAAGTATTCTGCTAGACCTTCCTCTCCAGTATTGAGCACATAGTGGACTTGGCTAGACTAGAAATCTTCAAATTGCTATCAGTTGGATTATCCTTTCTGTCTACTGATGAGAACAAGGAGTATATCACAAGGAGCTTTTTGGAGATTTTCCGGCTCAGTTCCAATGTGACTGCTCTTCCAACGATGCACATTCATGTCGTAATGTGAATGTGTTATCAGACACCATTCCTTTCTATGGGAGCTCCTTGAGAGGTGCTTCTGCAGTGATTCCAAAGTGACCCCTCATTTTGGTAGAACTGAAAAAAGTGACTTCACAGAATTTGCTTCCAAGCTCACTTTGATTGCACTTCGAATTGGTCTAGTGTGGTAAACCACTCCGATGTCACCCCCCTTGGCCCCCTGCATCCTGCTCCTTCATCCCCCTCCTCCTCCTCTCTGCCAATCTGCCGCCTATCCCATCATCCCCTGCATCCTCCTAGACCCCGATCTGCTCCCCTCCTTCACCCTGCCGCTGATCCCATCATCCCCTGCATCCTCCTAGACCCCGATCTGCTCCCCTCCTTCACCCTACCGCTGATCCTATCATCCCTTGTATCCTCCTAGACCCTGATCTGCTCCCCTCCTTCACCCTGCCACCAATCCCATCATCCTCTGCGTCCTCCTAGACCCCAATGAAAAATGACCGCTAAGGAGGGGGCAGGGAAGGAGGACAGCATCCAGAGCCCCACTGAGCATGCCCAAGGATGCTGATTCAAATCGTTGAGCCCTCTGGTGTGGTAATACAATGTGCACTCACTCCCCTTTGCTTGAATCCGTATCACGTGACTTACTTGGAACAGAACTGACTTCGCTTCCCCCTCAATTTGGAAGGGCAACAGAAAGGCAACCAGGTGTGGTAAAGCATCACGTTTTAACTTTCATTCACATTGCTAGACAGGAGTGACTCTGGATCTGGTGTGAAAAAACATGACGTTTCGCATTGCTGGAACAGGAGTGACTGCGGATCTGAGCTGCAAACCCCCCATGTGTGATAAGGGCCCAAGTTTCACAGAAAGTGGAAATTTCCTCATAAATATACTTTGACAAAAGGAAAACCTCATGGAGATAAAAACAATATGCTTCTAGCAAACAATCACTTTACAACCCAGAATATGAAATTTAATTATGCTTTTATAATCTGCACAACTGCAAACATTATTAATAGTAATAAAGGCCTGTTACAGACAGCCAAAATAAAGCTGCTTCGAGTCACAGTGGAGGTATGGTGTTTCAATGATGCATGCGTCCT
>NW_024822332.1:0-1760 GCF_019175285.1 Sceloporus undulatus
CCATAACAGTAAGGATGGCAAGGGTAAGGGTCAGGGGGAGGGAGAGGGAGAGGCATTCAGTAGATCTAATCTAGTCTAGAAAGGCCTGCCAAAGAGATCTATCTTAATAGCCTTCCTAAAGGCTTCCAAGGTGGAAATATGAGGGATCTCATTCGGAGGTCCTTCCAGAGCCTGGGAGCAGCTGATGAGAAGGACCTCTGGGTCTCCACTGAAAGTCTGCTCTTCTTGAGTTGTAGCAGGTTCTTCCCAGAGGACCTGAGTCTCCAGATGGATTGTATGGGAGGAGGCGCTCCCTCAAGTAGTCAAGCCCCAAGCCATGGAGAGCTTTACGGGTTAAAACCAATACCTTGTATCTTGCCCGGAAACTAATAGGCAGCCAGTGGAGGGATTTAAGAACCGGTGTAATGTGGGCAGTTCTAGAGGTGCCCATAACCAACTTGGCTGCCATATTCTGTGCCAATTGAAGACTCTGAACTTGGCACAAGGGTAGCCCCATGTAGAGTGCGTTACAGAAGTCTAGCCGAGAGGTGACCAGCGCATGTACTACTGTTTCAAGGTCTCCCTGCTCCAGGAAGCGGCGCAGTTGACGTATCATCCAAAGCTGATAACAAGTGCTCCTGACCTTTGCATCCACCTGAGCTGTCAGATGAAGTGATGAACCCAGGAGCACTCCCAAACTGCAGACAGAGCCTTTCAGGGGAAGTGTGACCCCATTCAGAACTGGCTGATATAACTCCATTCCTGGATTAGGGTTCCCTATTACAAGTACCTTCGTTTTACCTGGATTCAATTTGACTATGGTGGGATAGAAGGGTGAATGGAAGGGGAGATGGACAGGTTGCTTACCTGTAACGGTATTTCTTCAAGTGGTCATCTGCGAATACATACAAATGGGTTGTACTGCGCCTGCGCAGTGCCTTCAGAAACTTCTGGAATCACTAGGCAAAGTAGACTTTGCAACATGTTAAAACTTTTTGGCGGTAACCCCGCCCATCCCCTATAAAACCTCAGTTCCCGCTCTTTTCCCCAGTTCCGCAATTTTCCGCCGTAAAGGCGACAAGAATGAGCCAATATGAGCAGGACACTGAGGGGAGGAAGGGCGGGATTTGTATGTATTCGCAGATGACCACTCGAAGAAATACCGTTACAGGTAAGCAACCTGTCCTTCTTCTTCGTGGTCTCTGCGAATCATACAAATGGGTTGAGACTGGCGAGCTAAGGTCAGTGGAGGCGGGAGTGTCATGACACCTGAAAGACCAACAATATAAAAGGCACCAATAAAGATAACTGAACACCAGAACCAGTTGTATGGTTTGTTTATAAACTTTTAGAAAGAATCCCACCTCAAGACACAAGCCCTGATGAGGCAACCACAAGCAGCAAGCCTGCTGTCCAATTTTTAGCCCAGCAGATTATGCTACAGTCAGTGTAGTCCCGACAGTAAGACAGTTCTCCCAAATGTTGCATCCCTTTTGGCCCTTGTGTCCAACCTGTAGTGCTTAATAAAGGTTAAAGGTTGTGACCATACAGCAGCCTTACAGATGTCATCCAAAGGGACACCGGACAGAAAGGCAGAAGAGGCCGCTACTGCCCTTGTGGTATGGGAGCGAATCCTGGTAGGTAAGGGTTTGCCCAAGAGTTCATAGGATAGAGCAATGGTGTTGGATACCCACTTCAAGAGTCTCTGGGTCGACACTGGGAGTCCTTTTCTCAGTTCCGAATAGCACTGGAACAGTCTCTCGGAACGGCTGTGGTCCTTG
>NW_024822333.1:0-1760 GCF_019175285.1 Sceloporus undulatus
TGGACCCACTTTAGCCTCCTTCAAAAGAGAGTTCCAGAGGATCAACCACTTAGAATAGGGTTGCCATAAGTCAGGACCTCCAAACCGGGACAAATGTAAGACAAAATTTTCAAATGGAGGACATTTTTTTTAAAAATGGAGGACATGCAAAAAAATTGGATTTTTTTTTAAAAATGTTAATATAAATGCATGTTACTTAGGCATGATCAAAATGGAGGACATTTGGGCATTATTCCTAGACAGATGGCACAAATGTACTTCCCTTTCTGGCCAAACCATCCCCCTCCCCATCCCAAAACACACTACAGCACATTTGGGCATTGAACATAGCTTTACTTAACATGGCAATCTCTTGCATATTTCAGAGGCTTACTACATAACCAAACTCTTTGGGTTTCACACTGAACATGGGTTCACATAGCTATGCATACTGAATATGTCAAGGTGGTTTAACAAGAAGTGATTTGCCCTTGGGTTCAACTGTACTTCTCAGAAGTGTGTACTTGGTCAAGTGACTTTGGTTTTTGTTCACTGCACATGAGTTTGTAAAAATCACTTCAGAGGCTTGCTGATATCAATACCACCACCACCACCACCACCACCATCATCATCACCAGTATCATTGTTAAAGCAAACCTGTGCAAATGGAATGGAAATCCTCCTCCTCCTCCTCTTCTTCCTCTTCCTTCCTCCTTCCTCCTTCCTCTTCTTCCTCCTCCTTCCCCCCTTCTCCTTCCTCCTCCTCCTCTTCTTCCTCTTCCTCCCTCCTCTTCTTCCACCTCCTTCCTCCCTCCTCCTTCCTCCCTCCTCCTCCACCTTGGCGCGCTCCTCCTCCGTGCACTCCAGCGGCAGAGGCAGGCAGCCACCTCCTCCTCCTCCGCCTCTGCCTCTATAGCCTCGCACGCAAGCAAGGGCGAGTGTGTGCTGCCGCCAGCCGGGGCCAAGGCAAGCGCCCAGTGCAGTTGTGCAGAAGCGCGCGAGGCGGAGGCGGAAGAGGAGGTGGGTGGCTGCCTGCCTGCTGCCGGTGCGCGCGTATGGGGAGCGCGCCAAGGCAGGCGGAGGCAGAGGAGGAGGCGGCAGAAGTGAATGGCCGGCCGGCTGCCATACACAGGGTGCGTGCGGGGGCAGAGGAGGTGGAGGAGAAGGAGGAGGTGGGTGGCCGCAGGTGGGGCAATCCCGCTTGTGGCTGGAAACCAGACCGGGACCGGGCCAGGACCACCAAAAGCGGGATTGCCCCGCCTGCAGGAGGGATATGGCATCCCTAACTTAGAAGGCCCTTTCTTAACTCTGCCACCAAATGTACCTATGGCGGTGGCAAGAGAAGGGCCTCTCCCGGAGTTTCCAGACTGAGGACAATGGGAAAACACAGGGCTGGACCACTCACAATTACATCATTTTTATGGAACAAACACACAGACTATTGTTTCCTACCAAATATATGTTTGTTTTGTTTTTTATTTTATTTATATACCGCTATTCCAAAGATCATAGCGGTGAACAGCAAGTAAGCTAATTAGCAAGTAAGCTAATATGAAAGAACTTGCCTTGGCATCAGTTCTACTATTCAGCCTATTAGGCTAGTACCATGGCAGGGTTTCAGGGAGACTGTCTTTCACATCCCCTGATAGTTCCCACCACAGATGCCAAAGACTGAAGTTGTACTAATACTCCTGGTATTAGACAGAATGAGACAGTTGCTTCTGGTGACAGAGGGTGGGGGTGAGCAGCCCCCCTCATTTTCCCATAAGATAAACTTAAGT
>NW_024822334.1:0-1760 GCF_019175285.1 Sceloporus undulatus
TTATTATTATTATTAAGACCCCAAGTCTTGCCCTTGTCTTGCTGGCTGTGGCTGCAATTCCACAGAATGGGCTGGCTGCTCTGCAACAAAGAGAGCTACAGGTTGTTCCCTGTCTGGAAAACCTGCCTGGTTCCCTTCCTCAGACTCTTCATCAGACTCTTCCTCCAGGGTCCCAGTCCTGCAGCTAAGCCCATAACACACTCCACTGGCTGCCCATTACTTTCTGTACCTGGGCAAGGTACAAAGTGCTAGTTGCTATGTTTAAAGCTCTACATGGTTTGGGTCCAGATTACCTATGAGATAGCCTTCTCTCATATAATCTGTCTCATGCATTCAGGTCTTTTGGGGGACATTTACTTCAGTCATCCAGGACCAGGCTGGCAACTGTAGACCAGAGGACTTTTTCATCAGCCATCCTCAAATTGTGTAATGATTTGCCAGAAGACATTTGACGGTGTGATGCACTGCCTACACTTTAAACAGCATTAAAGACTAATTTCTTCCAGGAAGCCTATCCATATGATTTTAAATTATGAAAGAAAGGAATATGGCGAGAGACATTCTAATTCATTTTACAAATACAAGAACAAGAGACGAAATAATCCATCAGAATTTCAAGGAAAAATTAATTATAGATGATAACATTGTGGAAATATATAAGGATCTGCCATCTCAGGTTTTAAAAAGAAGGCAGGAATACAAATTTATAACTAACCTGCTCAAGAAAAGGATATCAAATACAAATGGGAGAAAACGGAAAGAATAAGTGTATCTTATAAATAGAAAAGGTATCTGCTAAATTCAGTGGATAAGGCTCGAGAATTTTATAAAAAGTTAATAGCAGGAGGGGAACAAAAGTAGAGCCTTAATCAGTTTTTTCTTGGTATATTTTTTATCTGTTTGTAAAAAAAAAGATGAATGTAAAAATTGGATCATGGAATGTGAAGGGCCTAAATAATTTGAAAAAAAGAAGGCAAGTATTTCATTTACTGGAAAAAAATTCTTTTGATATTGTATGTTTGCAAGAAACAAAAATAAAGATAAAAGATGAAAAGATGCTCGGAAATAGCAAATTAGGAAACCATTTTTGCTCATGCTACAAAAAAACAAAAAGAGGAGTAGCTACATATGTAAATGAGAAATACGATGTGAAAACGATATACAAAGATAAAGAAGGAAGAGTGTTAATAATAGAAGTGACAATTGAAGGGACTCAATTGATTATAGTTAATCTTTATGCACCTTTAGATGACAAAACTACCTTTTTCCAAAAACTAAACAAGGATTTGATGAATTTAAATAAAAATAATATAATGATTATAGGAGACTTTAATGGAGTTATTAAGCCTAATAGAGATAGAAAATCGATTAAGACCATTGGCCCAAATCAAGGAAAACTACCAAAAAGTGCCAGGGATTTAATAGAAGATCAAGATTTGATAGACGTATGGTGTAAATTATATGGAAATAAGAAAGGTTTCACCTTTTTCTTTGATTGTCATCAATCATATTCAAGAATAGATATGTGTATGGTAACCAGGGGCCTGTTTACTAAAATAATAAAGATGGAAATAGCACCTAGAACATTATCAGATCATAATCTCGTAGAAATCTATATACAGAAGTCATGCAAGATAGGATATGAATGGAGACTCAACGAGGATATTCTTATGGAGGAATCCTTTGTCAAGAAAATAAGACAAGAAATTAAATTTTTTTTTTAGGAAAATGATATTGGGAATATGCCCATACAGACAACT
>NW_024822335.1:0-1759 GCF_019175285.1 Sceloporus undulatus
TATATTAAAATGTCTTCAATAAATACTAGGAAAACCACAGCAGCCCAAGCTTCGCAACAAAATCAAAGGAGAAACTCAACAGACCAAACTCCACTTATGGAAGAAATTAAGAGATGGAAAGTGGAAATGGAAATAAACAATAAAGAGATGGAAAAAAATTTAAAACAGGAAATGAAGAGTATGAGAAAGGAGATAAGACAAGATATAAATTTGGATTTAAAAACAGAATTGAAGGGAATTAAACAAGCTCTTGAAGAAATTGTAAAAGAAATTGGCCAAGTTATAGCAAGATTAGATGATTTGGAAGAAAGAACGCAAGTCTTGGAGGAATCAACAGAGAATATAAAAAAGCAACAGGAAATAGATTTGGATAGGAAAGCATTGGAACAATTAAAAGAAAGGAAAAATTGTCTTAAGATCAGAGGCTTAAAAGAACAAAAAGATGAGAATTTATACGAGTATCTGATCCCTGCAATGGCAGAATTTGCAGAAATCCCTGTGGAAGAATTTGCCAAAGAAATCAAGAACACCTTCAGAATAAACTCTCAAATTGCCAAAGAAAAAAGTCTTCCAAGGGACGTTATAGTTTATTTTGTACGGAAGAAAATTCGAGACGAGATTTTATTTAACAGCTATCAGAATACTTTAACTGTGGAAGGGAAAGAGCTTAAAATTTTCAAGGACATACCAAAGAGGATTTTGAAAAAAGAGAGAGGAGTATAAATTCATTACAGCAAAACTAAATAGAAATCAAATTCTCTATAAATGGGAAAAACTAGAAGGGATCTCTGTAAAATGGAACCAGAAATGGTATAAGCTGAACACAATTACTAAAGCGAAGGATTTTTGGAAAAAAAACGGAGAGGACATAGAAAACCGAGAAAAGAAAAAAGAACAGCAGCAAAACAGGGACACTCAGGCAAGAAAGGAAAAGGATCAACAATCTAAGGAAGGCCAAGATCTGCCAGACGATTACACGGAAAATAAAGAAGAAGAAGAAGGAATATTAACAGAAGAAGAAGACTTATTGGACTTAGAAGGGAAGCCAAATTAAAGGTAAGATAAGAGAAAGGGGGGATATTGCAAAAACTAAGAGCTTAAAGTGGAATATGAGTAATATCCATGAAAATAACATGCACCTTAACATCTTTTCCTGGAATGTGAAAGGTTTAAACTCTCCCCAGAAGAGGAAAAAGATTTACCATTATCTGGCAAAATTTAAAAATGACATTATATGTTTGCAAGAAACCCACATTAGACAGAAAGACACAAGATTACTTAAAAACAAAAAATTTGGAAAAGAATTTATATCGGCCTCTGTAAAAAAGAAAAAGGGAGTAGTGATTTATATCAAGGACACATTACCGGCTAGAGAAATATTTAATGATGAGAATGGCTACTTTTTGGGAGTTGAAGTAGAAATCCAGAATCAGAAAACTCTTCTAGTAGGAGTGTATGCTCCACAAAAGGATAGAGCAAATTTTTTCCAAAAGTTAATGAACATATTACAGGAATTTGATTATAAATCAACAATAATGATGGGTGACTGGAATGGGGTTATAAACCCAGAAGTAGACAGAAAAGCTGTTTTAAAAAGAAAGAAAAACCAGGGTAAATTACCACAATCCTTCTTCAATTTAATGGAAAATCTAGATCTAACAGATGTATGGAGATTTCTGTACAATAATGCGAAAGATTATACCTTCTTTTCAGAAGTTCATAAATCATTCTCGAGAATAGACTTTTTCTTAGCTGCAAA
>NW_024822336.1:0-1759 GCF_019175285.1 Sceloporus undulatus
AAAACACATTCCTTCCTCTTTACTTTTCCTTTTCCCTCCCCTTTTTTCTTCTCCTCCTCCTCCTTCTGTGTCCTTCTCCTTCCTCTCTTTTTTTATCAAACTGGAAATGGAAAGCTAAGAGAGGCCCCTTTTGCAGACATGCCTCACTCTCTCCCTCCTTTTCCTCCTTCTTCTCATTCAAAAAAAAAAAGGGGGGGATACAAGGGGAAGGAGCTCATTAGGAAAGAGATTTTGTCCATTTTGGAGAAACAGAAGTGAAAAGGGGGAAAGGAAAAAGGAGCCTGGTTTGGGAAGAGTCCTTTGACTCACAGAAAGCACTTCACTCTGTAACCCATATAATAAGTGTAAGGCTGCTCTGCAGAGGAGAAGCTTGGGCCAACTTTGAGCCCCAGTTTAAGGAAAACAGTGAGGAATATAATAATAATAATAATAATAATAATAATAATAATAATAATAATAATAATAAATGGAGGAGTTTGGAAAGGGACTCAGAGTGGCCAGATTTCCTAATAACCCCCCCTTTCAAGGAGGACCCACAAAATGGAGGACATTTCCATGGAGGAGGGGGACAAATGGAGGACGCCCAGGTGAAATATAAATCCCTATGTAATATAGTCCTGCTGGGGATTGGAGGACACTTGAGGACGTGACCAAGTAAAATAGCAAAATAACATCTTTAAAAGGAAAACACTCATAGAAATGGAGATTCATGCTCCCCTTGGTCCTGCTCAGAATGGAGGGCATTAGAGAAAAATGGAGGACGTGGCCAAAGGAAAGCTGAAAGCACTTAATTTAGTGTCAATTCATGCCTAGTCCTGCTCAGAGTGGAGGACATACCAGTAAAAATGGAGGACGTCCCCACATAACAGCTAACCACTGTATTATGTATGGGAATCCATGATTCTTAATCGTCCCCAGTATGGAGGACGCTATAGACAAAATGGAGGACGTGACCAAAGAAGATCTAAAAACTCGCATGAAATGCATTCATGCTTAGCCCTGCTCAGGGTGGAGGACGTGCGAGAGAAATGTAGGACGTGACCAAATAAAATGTAGGTTCCTCCTCGGAATGGAGGACACTGGAGGATAAATGGAGGACGCGCCCAAATAAAAAGGTGGGGGAAAGTGACAGCACTGTAGTCAAAAACTGGCTCTTCTGAGTTTAAAACAAAGCAACTTTGAGAATCGCTCCTTCTGGGCAGGGGTTGGGGGAATGGAGGTCGTGTCCGGGAAATGGAGGACGAGGGCCCATGAGTGTGGAGAGGAGGAGGTCTTGCTTTGGAGGCACTTGCAAAGGTCACTGCATTGTGGGGCGGGGAACATTTGCCTTTATTGGGAAGGAAGGAAAGGAGGAAGGAGGGAGGGAGGGAAGAAAGAAAGAGAAAGAAAGAAAGAAAGGAGGGTGGGAGGGGGAAGGAAGGAAGGAAAGAAGGAAAGAAAGAAATAGGAAAGAAAAAAGAATGAGGGACAGAGGGAGTAAAGAAAGAAAAAGAAAGAAGGAAAGAAAGAAAGAAGGGCGGGAGGGGGGAAAGAAAGAAACAGAGAGAGAAAGAAAAGCCCTTGTTGGAGGAGGCTCTCTCTCCTCCCTCAGGAGGAGGAAAAACAATATTAAAAAAGCCCGCGTTTAGAGAGAGAGAGAGAGAGAGATACACACACACACAACTGCGCACCACACACACACACTCTGGGAGCCTGCCTCCAATGGCGCCAAGCAGCAGCTCGTGCCAGGAAGGAGTTTCCCGCGCGCGCTTTTCCTTTT
>NW_024822337.1:0-1759 GCF_019175285.1 Sceloporus undulatus
CCAAACCGGGACTGTCCCGCCAGGGGGCGGGATATGGCAACCCTAGTCACAATGGATCTTTTCCGGCAGGCCTTTCCAGAATAGATAACCCCAGCCTCAGGAACCCTGTTCTTATGAGAGTCTCCAAGGTCCTCCTTGGAAATGCTACCATAGTTTACTGTTTTATTTGTTTTGTTTTGGTTTTTGGCTTGTAATAATATGTATGTGTTAATGTTGTTTAATTAGTTGGTTTTAATTATAATTAATTTAATAAATTTTTAAGGGGGGAGGGAATTTTGATCTACAATGTATTGTATTTTATTGACCTCAAGGGGCGGGATATAAATAAATTATTTATTATTATTATTATTTGTCAGAAGGTACGGCAGCCTCATTTATGGTGCCATCAGCATATCTCAGATTTCTCTGAAGATGCCAGCCACAGATGCTGGCGAAATGTCAGGAATAAATTCTTCTAGAACCTGGCCACATAACCCGAAAAACCCACCAAAAACTATGGATGCCGGCCATGAAAGCCTTCGACGTCACATAGCTACTTATGTGTGCGAGTATAGTATGCATGTCTCTCTCCCTGTGTGAGCTCTTGGTACCAAAGCATGCTGTATATATGTATAATTTTTTTAGAAACGTTACATGAATAGTGTGTAAACCCAGATCTGGTTTCCAACGTGTCATACTGAAAGCCCTACAGTCTAAAGGTGACTATATTTCTCTCTGGATAACAAGTACCAAACCCTTTTTTATGACAACTGTGCCCCCAGAGCTCCAGTTTCTTTTGGAAGATATCCAGAGAAGGAGATTGCACTTGGTTACAATACCCAACCGCTTTTACTGTCAAAATGTCATTTCTAATGTTCAATCAAAATCTATCTTCTGTCACTTATAACCATTAGGCATGGTTCTAGCCTCTGGGACAGTGGAGCAGGCCTGTAGCTAGGGGAGGGCAAGTGGGGCACTGCCCCAGGGCCCCCAGCCAAAGGGGACCCCAAGGTAGGGTTGCCTAAAAAACATGCAGCAGCAGGGCCGTCGGTGCGCATGCGCGCCATTGCAGCCGCCAGGAGGAAGCTGGAGGGAGCTGCTGCACGTGGCTGGCCTGGGCTGGGGGAGAAAAATGGCTGAGGCCCATAGTGTTGCCATCCTTCTGGCCTCGCTCCAGCCCGAGGAGGATGTGCCCTTGAAGGAGGAAGAAAGGAAGAGGAAAGGAAGAGGAAAGGAAGAGGAGGAGAGCCCCTTGGGGAGAGAGGGAGGAAGGGAGATGGCATCTCTTGAAGCCAAGCTCCAGCAACTCCTTCCTTTGTTGCTGTTGTTCTTGTTCTTGTTGTGTGCCTTCAAGTCGTTTTGGACCAAAACCGTATCCTGGGGTTTTCTTGGTCCTCCTCTCCTCCTCCTCCTCTCCTTCTTCTCCTCCTTTCTTCTTCTTTTCCTCCTTTTTCTTTCGCCTTCCTCCTCCTGATGCTCTCCTTCTCCTTTCTCCTCCTTTCCCCCTTCGCTGCTTCTTCTTCTTCTTCTTCTTCTTCTTCTTCCTCCTCCTCCTCCTCCTCCTCCTCCTCCTCCTCCTCCTCCTCCTCCTCCTCCTCCCCCCTCTTCTCCCAGATGTGTGTGTGTGTGCGGAAGCGTGGAGGGCTTTCTGGGGCTTGCCTTGGGTGGGTGCCATCGGGCCCTGGCTAGAGGAGGCCCAGAGCCCTCCTGTCTGTTGGGGCCCTGCTCTTCTCCCCCCACTTTGCCCCAAGGTGGCTCCCTCCAACAAGACCCCTGAGGA
>NW_024822338.1:0-1759 GCF_019175285.1 Sceloporus undulatus
TCCTTTTTTCCGCCGCGCTAGCTGCTTCAGGGAACTTTCGCTTGCTTGCTTGCTTGCTTGGAATCACTTTCGCTGTTTGACCTCGGACTGTACTCTTGACCATTCTTTGTCTCCCGCCCCTGGTAACTTCGGACTTTCGGACTGTTGACCTCGTTTTTGGATTCTCCTCTGGCTTTGTCGATACTGGAAATGCCTGCACCTTTCAAGAAGTGCGACATTTGCGGGGGCAAGGTGCCCGTCCAGGACCCGCACTCCTCCTGCCTGCTGTGCCTGGGCAAGGACCATGACACCAAGGCCTGCCTGCTCTGCAGATCCCTATCCTCCCAGACCCGGAAAAACCGTGAGTCCCGGCTCACTTCGGCGATCGCCCTGGGGAAGGTGCAAGAGGGAGGCTCGCGGTCATCTTATGTCCCGCCTTCGGCGCCCGCCGCCTCATCCTTTCGGGCCAGTGTGTCCAGCGTCGGATCTGGGAGAGCCGCCGTTCCCAGCGTGGTGTCTGTCCCGGCCGGGACCCCTTCCACCACCTCCGATGTGGCCCGTGGCTCCAAACCGCCCAGTGCCACCGACAAACCCTCCAAGCGCCCCCACAAGTCGTCGGGGACTGAGGGTACCGAGCCGACCTCCAAACCGGCAGGGAAATCGGAGGGCTCGCGTCCGAAGAAGGCCACCGAGCCGGAGGTCCACCTCGCCTCGCCTTCATCCTCCAAGGCATCCAAGGCGTCTCGCCACGCTCCGAAGTCCAAGGAGCTGGCTGTACCTTTGGAAGGGGCGAAGTCTCCAAGACCCTTCTCGTCGGCAGCAGCTGCTGTCCTCCTCGACCTTCCGGACAATCCATTCTTCCCAACGGAGGAGCTTCCCAGGCCTGGGAAGAAGAGGCACCACGACAAACCCGGTCGTGATCCTGCCCCTAAAAAGTCCAAACCCTCCAAGGATCGACCCGCCACCGATCCTCCGAAGGCAAAGGAGAAGAAGCGCTCCCCTTCCAAACAGGCTCGCGCTTCCGCTTCGGTAGCTCCCCACGACCCGGAGCCAACGCCGGTAGACCGGGGGACCCCGGTACCGGACACTCCACTGCCTCTGCCCACCATGGACTTTGTCCACGGCACGAATGACACCGCTCTCCCTCGCTCCCCAGAGCAGCGGTCGCCCTCCAACCTGGCAACCAACGACGAGGAGGACCAGCCCCGTGGCCAGGACGTCCCCGACCTCTTCTTCGACACGCAGTCGCGTCGGTACTACGTGTCGGTTTCGGAGGACAGGGCTTTGAGGGAGTTCACCAGGCTGAACCCCCATCCCGTAGACCGGGCCACCCCGTCCAGATCAGTCCCGACAGTGTCGGTCTACGAGAGGTCGCCGTTTTCACCCCGCAGGCGCTCCCGGTCTTCAGCCGACTTCGCTCCAACCCGACCGAGATCCCAGGTCAGAGTGACGGACCCTCTCTCCTCCGACCTGGACTCCGAAGACGAGCCGCTGCTTCCTTCTGAGGCACCCTCGGATGAGGATGTCCTCTCGGACCCAGCATCTCCCCAGAGGATGCACAACCCAGAGCCGTCTTCCCCGTCGGATGACGTCAGGTCTTTCACCGAGCACGTCGTCAAGATGGCAAGGGCCCTCGACATCAAGCTCGCTTCCACGGAAGACGACGCTGAGGACCCGGTTGAGCGTCGGGTGCACGGACGAGTGCCTACTCCGCCTTGCCTGCCTCTCCTTCCGTCGCTCCAGACCATCGTGAAGAGGTCCTGGGACTCTCCGGCCACCC
>NW_024822339.1:0-1759 GCF_019175285.1 Sceloporus undulatus
TTTGTTTCTGTGGGGTTTGGAATGAATACTTTTGAAGAAAAATTAATTGATATCCCACATTGTATTTGGTGTGTATATGTGTATAGATAATTGTCGATATCCTACAATTTAGGGGCTGTACAGACCGCCCCTTTTAGCGCCAGATCAGGGCTGCAGCAACTGTGTGCCAAGGCCTCAAACTCACCTTTCCCTGGTGCAAAAAGGAGCTGCAAAAAGCGGCTCCTTACTGCACCATGGAAAGGGCACTAGAACCACCTGTGTCACTGCTTTTCTGCGCTCCTTTGCTGCTGCATCATGTAGACACAGTGCCAGAGGAGCACCGTGACACCGCTCACTGTGTGGTGCAGTGCATGGCATCACACCGGTCTGGGGGTGGAGTTGGGGTATGCATTGTGTTGATGCCATGCCCCAACTCCATCCCCAGGCTGGCCTTAATGGCTGGTCTGTACATCCATTTAGTTATGAATGCATAACTGAATAGCATCTCCTAGCCTTACACCTGAAGACAACTTTAACAGCCACCAGCCACATCAAGTAAAAGAAATTTGTTCAGTTGCTGGTGGGGTGAAGGAAGATGATTTTCCAGCCCTTTCCCACCAGCAAGTGAGGCTGTGACAAAGAATAGATTCAGATTCTTGCTTCTGGTTCTCACAGCCTTGCAGGAGAGTGCTGGAAATGTTACCTCTCTTGTTCCCCAGTCAGCAGCTGAACAGATCTCATTCACTCAATGTGGCAATAGTGTCACAATTGTGACTACAAGGTAAAGACACATTACATCCTATGGGAGTTATTCCCTACTGAATTTGGGGTGGCAGTCAAAAGCACACGTATAAGGGAATAAGTGCTTATAACACTTGTTATTTCTTTGGGTCTTTACTTGTAAGTGAATTATGCATTGGGGCAGATGAAAGACTGAGATGCTTTATTTGGTACAAGATTTTGTGAACTTCATCCTAATACTTCAAATGCAAGTGGAAAATATCTGACAAACAAAACATCTGGGTGGGCTTTCCTCATTGAACTCTTGGCAGACAGGCAATGCCTGAGGAGGCTTTAAAAGGAACCTCTTCAACTTTGTATGTTTCCCCCTTTCACCTCCCTAGCTTCCTGCAGAGGAGGTGCTTCTTTCTCCCAGGGAATTTTCTATGGGACCCACCTCTTTGGAGAAGGTCGTAAGAGCCTTTGGTTGGCTGCTACAAGGTAGAATAGGAAAGCTGAACAACTGTGGGTATGGATGTGCAAGCACACATTTCTTTACTTCTCTTTCAGGATAAGGGATGTAAGTGATGCTTCTTTCCAGGCTTAGAGGTGGAAGTTGGTTCCTCAACACATTCTAAGCCAGGGGTAGGCAACCTTTTTGAGCTGGGGGCCGGGTTGCTGTCCCTCAGGCGACAGGGGGGCCGAAGCCGGGGGTGGAGCTTCAACCCTCCAGGGCGGGGCTGCATGCCGGGGGTGGAGCTTCCACTCTCCGGGGCAGGGCTGCGTGCCAGGGGGTGGAGCTTCCACCCTCCAGGGGCGGGGCCACATGCCGGGGGGGGGAATTCCACCCTCTGGGGGCCAGGCCTCCCCATCTTTGCTGGCCCCTGAAAGGGCCCCAGGCTCCGTCAGAGACCGGCAAAAAAGCTGGTGGGGGCTGCCAGTGCTGGAGGGCCCCCTGGAGGGCCTCAGCGACGGCACCAGGCCTCCCAGAGGCCCCAGGCCCCCTGCCGCCGTGGGAGCCCTCCTGGAGGGCCCCAGCGACGGCAAAGGGCCCCCCAGA
>NW_024822340.1:0-1759 GCF_019175285.1 Sceloporus undulatus
GGGGGGGGGGTCCGGAACAGATCCCCCGCATATAGCGAGGGCGGACTGTACTGAGCCGTGGTAGTAAAAGCAGTGTCAAACCATTTTTTTCCCTGCAATGTGAATACAGCTGAGTTAAATGTTTAGAATGTGGAAACAGATTCAGTCCCAAGAGAGGTCTTAATTCTCATCAAGCAACTTACAAATCAGAGAACCCATTTAAATGCTTGTTCTGTGGAAAGTCTTTCAACAGGAAGATAAGCCTCACTTGCCCTCATACAACTGACACAGGGCAAACACTCTTTGAAAAGAGATTTAGTCAGAAGAGAGATCTCACTCAGCATAAGGCAGCTCCCCAACTATTGGGGAGAAAATATTTATATGCTCGGAGTGTAGAAACAGCTTTGGTCAGAAGATGAGGCTCCTCTTCCATTAAGGAAACCTATACAGAGAAACCATAGATATATTTAGCGTGTTAAAGGGGTTTAGGTAAGACGGTAAAACTTACTCATCTTCAAGCAACTCAAATGCGGGGGGAACCATTTCAATGTTTGGAGCGTGGAAAGAGTTTCTGTTGGAAAATGTGCCTCTCCCATCATCAATAAGGCAATTCATACAAGAGAATCCTTGTGTCCTACAGGCAAGCCAAAGGATCTGTTTATTGAGAGTCGGGGGTCAAGTAGGCTGGGCAAAAGGAGTGGGCAGAGGTTGTTCCTGTCCTGATCGCTACAGGACTGTGGCATAACGTTTAATAGTTGGCATGGGTCTTTCTGTAGGCATTGTGTGTTTTTTGGGGAGAGAGTTATAAAAGGTAGAAGGCAGATATTTATGAGAAGGTGCTATGAGAAGTCTGAAGGGAATAAAAGCTAAAACCAGCAATTCCTAAGTTAATCTACAGAGGGGAAGCAGGGATAGGGGAGAAGGAGAGGACAGATGTGGGTGCCATCTGGGCACCCACTTCCCTCCTTGCCCCACAGATGAAGGAAGGAGGGCCAGATGGGGGCTGCTTTTAATTTCCTTGAGAGGAGTCGAATCCCTTCCTCTCTCCTCTGCAACTGTGGAAGCAGAAGATTTTGTGAGTGTGCATCCAAGGGGCAGAGTGTGCGGCAAAGACAACCCCCACTTTTAACAAAAGGTCCATTCTGGAATGAATTTAAATATTAAATAAATTTTAATTTTGAATCAGTTCTAAATGGGGTTTTCAAGTCATACGGTTTTATGGAGTGGCGACATTTTTAGGATTTACTCAGTTTCTACATGCTGTTAACTGCTTTCACTTGCTTTTATTTGTAATTTCCACACTGTATCGCTATTTTTTTAAAAAAATAAATAAAAAGTGGTTTAAATTGATCTTCTTGTTCACTGCCCTGAGATCTTGGCTGTAGAGCTCGTATTAAATCATCATCATTATCATCAGCAGCAGCAGCATCTGAATGAATAGAATTGATGGTTCCAAACTCCCATCAGTAGCACTTGCTATCCTGTGAAACCTCTCATCCTCATCCTATCCTCTCCTGTCTTTGCCTTCTATGAATGGGCCTCAAAAATAAAGGAGGGAGTGGGCCTTGCACTGAAAAAGGGAGAGATGGCTGAGAGGAGAGGAAAAGGAGATAAAGGCCCAAGAGCTCTTCCTGGCCTCAGACCACATCTTCACTCAGGTGGGAAAGGAGTGCAATGGAGAGTGGCTTCTGATGTTCCCCAGAGTGCTGTCATGAGAGAGAATTCATATCTGTGGGTGTCTGTTCTGGACACAAACACCCCACAGATGCCACATACAGGG
>NW_024822341.1:0-1759 GCF_019175285.1 Sceloporus undulatus
TTCCTCATCCTCCGGCTCACAGAGCGAGGAAGGGAGAGGAGTGGGCGTGGCTTAACATTGCCCCGCCCTCATGTCCCTATCGCCCCTTTGCAGAAAAGCCCGGTTGCTGCGCACGCGCAATCCTTACCCACCAGAGCGAGGAAGAGAGGAATGGGTGTGGCTTAACCTTGCCCCGCCCTCATCCCTCCCCTAACACCCCTGCGTGGAACTTCCTCCCCTCACAGAGCGACGAAGGAAAGAGAGGGCGTGGCCTAGCTTTTGCCCCGCCCTTTTACCACTCCCCTATCGTCCATGCCGCTGCGCACGCGCAATCCTACTTCTCCCTTAGAGCAAAGGAACGGAGAGGGCGTGGCCTAATTTCCCCCCGCCTCTTTCTAAGTCTCTTGCTGCCACTGCTGTGCTGTTGCTTGCTGCTTCCGGTCCGTCTTCATTTCCCGGCGTCCCCCGCGCCCGCGCTGGCTGCCTCTGGCCACGTCTCGTCCGGGCCACGTCGCTCGGTGCCCGCGCTCCTCTCGCCATCTTCTGCGCTCCGCCACACGCCGCCTCTGCCTCCGCCATCGCCATGAACGTCTTCCGCCTCACCGGGGACCTCTCCCACTTGGCCGCCATCATCATCCTCCTCCTCAAGATCTGGAAGACCCGCTCCTGCGCCGGTGCGTCCCGGAATCAGCTGGGAGGGCTGGGCGCGCGTTTGGAGGGGAGACCGAGGGGGAAGGAGGAGGACAGGCAGACAGACAGACAGACCCAGGTTCCAATAAGGCTCCTTCGGCTCTGACCTTCTTTTACTTCATCCAGACTGAAGAAATAACCCGGTTTGGCACCGCTTTAACTCTTCTTTATGGGATTCTGGGGGTTGGAGTATGTTTTGGGGCTCACCACAAACTCCAACTCCCAGAATTCCATAGCCTTGAGCCAGGGCTTCTGGGAACGGTCGTCGGTTGCCATTGCCATGTTTTATATATGTATATATATATATATATATAATATTTATATTTATGTACTTCTAGAAATTTTATATTTATATATTCATTATATTTTAATATATTTATATTATAATTATATAAATTTTATGTTTATATAGTTAATATATTTTAATATTTAAAATATAATTATGTTTATTATATTTATGTAATATTTAATATATTTATATAAATATATATTTAATATGTTTTGATTGATAATTGTTTTTTTAATTTTAAAAATATAGATTTTTATGTATTTTAACATTTTGTTATGGTTTAAAGTAATAATAATAATAATAATAATGGACAGTGAAAGTGGTATCAAACCGGATTATTTCTGCAGTGAGGACTCAGCTTTAGAAACGCCGTTCCCAGGATTCCAGAGCCATCAGCAGCGAAAGTGGTGTCCAACTGGGTTATTTCTGCAGTGAGGAGGCAGCCTTAGAAATAGCATTCCCAGAATTTCAGAGCCGTGGTCATTAAAAGCTGTATCAAACTTGATTGTTGCTGCAGTGCGGACTCAGCCCTAGAACGGCTGTTCCCAGAATTCCATAGCACTAAGCGAGGGCAGTCAAAGTGGTGTCAAACTGGATTGCTTCCACAGTATGCAGCCAGCCCTGGTGCCATACTAAAGGATTCTGGGAATTATACCATTGGATCTTGGGGATTGTAGTTTATTGTGGCCCCAGAGCTCTCTGCCAGAGGAGGCTCAGTGTCTCACAGAACTATATTTCCTGGAGCCCCTTAGCATTGCTCCAGGGCAGTTAAAGTGGCCTCAAACTGGGTTATTTCTGCAG
>NW_024822342.1:0-1759 GCF_019175285.1 Sceloporus undulatus
GAAGGGTTGGACTCTATGGCTCTCAGTCGTCCCTTCTGACTCTAGCATCCTATGTATTCCTGCTTGGCAGAAGAGGGTTGGAGGATATGGACCTTAATAGTTCGTTCTGACTCTACTATCCTATGTCTTCCTTCATGGCAGAAGGAGGGTTCGACTCTATAGTCTTCAGTAGTCTCTTCTGACTCTAGGAGAAAATAATAATAACAATAATAGAACCAGATTTAAAGGCAGATGTTTAAAGGGTGAAAGAAAGCAAAAGAAAAAAGAAGAATGAAAAAAGAAAAAGAAAAAGAAAAAGGGGGTGGATATTATTGTTTGTTGCAGATGTTTCGTGTGTTTCTCTCTTGCTTCATTTTCGACAACGACGATCTTCTTCTCTTCACAGAGATTTTGACGATCATTAGCATTATGAGCATCATCTCCCTCTTTTCCCTCCTTTGTCCTCTTCGCAAATGGGGCCCCTTTCTCTTTCTCCCCTTCCCTTTCTCTTTCTTTTCTTTTCCCTGCATTGACTTGCAGATAGGGGCCCTGCTCTTTCCACTCGTCCCAGGCACACATTTGCACACCCACATTTGCACACTCACAGAGCAAAGGCTCAGCTAGGAAGCCAGAAGGGGGGATGAGGAGAGGGAGGAGAGGAGGAGAGTTGAGAAAGAAATGAGACCAAAAAAAAAGGCAGCAAAGTAGAAGGGAGGTAGGGAGGGGAGGGTAAAAGGAGAGGAGGCGAAGGAGGGGGGTAAAAGGGCGGGAAAGGAGGAGAGGATGGAAAAGTAGGGAGGACTAAGGAAGGAAGGAAGGCGTAAAAGGGAAGGAAAGAGAGGAGAAAAGGGAAGGAAAGAAGAAGTAAAAGGGAAGGAAGGGAGGACTAAGGAAGGAAATAGTAAGAGGGAAGGAAGGAAGGAAGGAGTAAGGGAGGGAAGGAGGGAAGGAAGCAAACAGATAGAAGGGAAGGAAGGAAGGAGCTAGAAAGGCAGGAAGGGAGGACTAAGGAAGGAAGGAGTAAAAGGGAAGGAAGGAAGGAAGGAGTAAGAGGGAGGGAGGGAGGGAGGGAGGGAAAGAAGGAAGGAGATGGAAGGGAAGGAAGGAGTAAAAGGGAAGGAAGGAGATGGAAAAGAAGGAAAGAAGGAGAAGGAAGGAAGGGAGGGAGGGAGGGAGGGAGGGAGGACTAAGGAAGGAAGCGAGGACTAAGGAAGGAAGGAAGGAGTAAAGAGGAAGGAAGGAAGGAAAGAAGGAAGGAAGGAAGCTCTATGGTCAATATAGTCTATGAATTGCTCTGGAGGAGCTACAAAGGCCTAGCGGAGTGTCCTCTCTAGGAATCTCTAGTGCAACTCTATGGTGTGTGTGTGTGTATATATATATATATATATATCCTATGCCCAGCGGAGTGTCCTCTCTAGGAATCTCTAGGTCCTCCAGCACAACTCTATGGTCAATATCCCCTACGAATTGATTAAATCAAATATGGAGGGACTTTCCGTCGTGTGTCAACCTCACAATAAAGCAATAAAATAACTAATTAACCTTGAAATGATGCAATTTTTTCGCCACTATCGGCGAATTGCACCATTCGCGGATGCACGGAAATTCAATTACGTATGAAATCAAGCTATTTTGGGGGGCGACGAGGGGGTCTTTTCCTTGTATCGCTGCACTCACACACACACACATATACACACATACAGAGGAACAAACGAAACATTTAAGGCATAATTGCAAACAGACGCTGCAACTCCGCGACTGAAACATCTGGTTTCCACAA
>NW_024822343.1:0-1759 GCF_019175285.1 Sceloporus undulatus
AACAAGGCAGACCTGTTAGCATTAAAAGCACCAAAAATACACAGAAAAGGCACTTTGGGAGGAAAAAACCTTTGGAAATGGGCACCCACCTCCTCCTCCTCCTCTTCCTCCTCCTCCTCCCCTTCTTCCTCTTACTTCCTCCTCCTCCTCCTCCTCTTCCTTCTCTTATTTCTTCCTCCTCCTCTTCTTCCTCCTCCTCCTCTTCCTCCATCTCTTATTCCTCCTCCCTTGGTGCCATGCACCAAGAAAGGGCGCTTTGCCCTCCCCCTGGCTGCCGCCCAGAGGCTCACTCCTCCTCCTCCTCCTCCTCCTCTGAGGCTCCACCTCCCTCTTGAGGCTGGCCAATGGAGAGCTGGGGCTGAAAACAGCCTCGCCCCCGCTTTTCTGCCATTGGCCAGCGAGCCTCAAGGGGATGAGCACTTGCTATTTTGGTCTTGTGTGCATGCGCGCGAGCGGGGCAAGCATGAGCTGGCGCCGGCAGCAGCCCAGAGAAGTGCTGCGAGTGGCGCGGCCACGCAGACAAGTAGTAGTAGTAGGAGGTAGGTGGGTTGAGCACCGTGTGCGCGCACGCAGAGCAAAAGGGGGGGAGGAAGAGGGTGGGCTGTGCAGCCGCACGGCCATGCAAAAAACAGGGGGGTGGAGAGGAGGAGGTGGGTGGCCGCTGCGGGAGCTTGCGGAGGAGAAGGAGAACCGCCTCCCGGCCCGCAGCGGCCAAATCCAGGACCCAACCCCTGAATTGGCAGGACCGGACCGGGACTGGGCCGGTTCCGCCAAAACCAGGATAATCCCACCTGCAGGCGGGTTATGGCAACCCTAAGTATATCACACGGAGGTTTTGGGTGGTTTTGTGGTTCAGTTCCAGCTCACTTCCGAAGTGATTGCACTTCCAACGATGCAGTTTCATGTCATAAAGGGACTGTGTTATCAGATGCCATTGATTTCTATGGGAGCTGCTTGCGAAGTGCTTCAGCAGTGTTCCTGAAGTCACCCCTCATTTTGGTAAAAATGGGAAAAAAGTGACTCCAGAGAATTCGCTTCCAGGCTGCCTTCGGTTGCACTGCGAATTGGTCTGGTGTGGAAAAGCACTCTGATGCCACCCCCCTTGGCCCCTGCTTCCTGCTCTGTCATTCCCCTCCTCCTCCTTCATGCCATCTCCTCCTCTCTGCCAACCAGCTGATCCCATCATCCCCTGCATCCTCCTAGACCCCGATCTGCTCCACTCCTTCACCCTGACACCTAACCCATCATCCCCTGACTGCTCCTGCATCCCCATCTCACTCCCTCTCCACCTAACCCATCATGCCTGCTGCTCCTGCATCCTGATCCTGGCCCCAGGGACCCCCAGTGAGTTATCCCATCATCCCCTGACTGCTCCTTCACCCCATGAAGGAGGGGGCAAGGAAGGAGGACAGCGTCCAGAGCCCCACAGAGCATGTGCAAAGGTGCCGATTCGAATAGTTGAACCCTCAAAGTATGCTCTGGTGTGGTAATACAATGTGCACTCACTCTGCTTTGCTTGAATTTGCATCATGTGACTTGCTTGGAATCGAACTGACTTCGCTTGTCCCTCATTTCGGAAGGGCAACAGAAAGGCAACCAGTTGTGGAAAAACATGACATTTTAACCTCTATCCACATTGCTAGAGAGGAGTGACTCTGAATCTGGTGTGGAAAAACATCACGCTTTGCATTGCTAGAACAGGAGTGACTGCAGATCTGAGCTGCAACCCTCCCCCCCATGTGTGATAAGGTCCTATGTT
>NW_024822344.1:0-1759 GCF_019175285.1 Sceloporus undulatus
ACAGGTTCTGACACCTAGTGAGACATCAGAGAGTAGTATTAGCCTTTCCTCTTGCCAATGGGATTTACTGTGCATTTCCTGGACTGGATCTCCCAGCATCCACATGGCCAGAGAGAGGAGGGTCCTGCCCTGCATAGGGCTTCCATTTCATGGGTCTTAGGCTCTGGGAATGTGTGCCTTTGGCCAGTGTCCGTGTGGCTGGGGCTCCAGGGTCCCTCTGTCCCTCCTGCCTTGTTCCATATTAACTGCAGGAGGAGCCTGTGAGGGTGGGGCAGGGGGTGGGGCCTTCCAGCTCCTCTGTCCCCATTGGCCAGATTGAAGAAGAGGAGGAGCTTCTGACTCTATTTAGCTCTGTGTGGGGAGAGAGAGCAAGGAGCAGAGAGTGAGAAAGGGACAGAGAGACAAGGAGAGAGATAGAGACAAGGAGGGAAGGGGAGAGGGACAAGGCCTGGAAGCGGTAGGCTTAACTGCTGTGCTGAGGCCTCCAACTGCCAAACGCTGAGGCAGAGGTGGCCATTTTGTTTTGATTGTTTTGATTGGCTGGAATCCCTGTCCCTCCCTCCATCACTGGCCATTTTGTTTTCTGGCAACCATTTTGTTCTGCTTGTGACTGTTGGGAATAATGTTCCGGAACCTTCTCTGAGGCCTCAGTTGAACAGAGGCTTCTCTTTCTCTCCTGAGGCTCCAGAGTCCGAAGGAGGCCAGGCTCCTTGGGCCAAAAGGAAGGAACTGTGTCTCTTTGTGTGTCTTTTGTGTCTCTTTTCTGAGAGGGTTTTCCACAGCTCTGCTCCTTCTGGGGAAGATGGGTTTTAAAAGGGATCAGAAATGGGAGGATAGTTTTAACACAATCCTTATTCTTCTTCTTCACAAACATTGGTCTTTGGCTTCTAAGAGGAGGCTAGTCCCCCCAAAAAGGCCAAAAGTGGCTCCTTTGGGAGGTTTTAAAAGTCTCTCCAGTTTCTTATTAAGAGATTTGTCAGGCAAGAAGGAAGGAGACAGACCAGAATAACTCATATTACGAAGAATGAAACAAGACATGGGTGCTTCTGCCCTTTTACAACCAACTCAGGCTGTATCTGCACTGAAGAAATAATCCAGTTTGAAACCGCTTTAACTCTCCTGGCTCTATTTTGTGGAATCCTGGGATTTGTAGTTTGTTGTAGCATGAGAGCTCTCTGGCAGAGAATGTAAAATCCCAGGATTCCATAGCACTGAGTGGTTAAACCGGTGTCAAAGTGCCTTATTTCTATAGTGCGGATACAGCCGTCTTGGGAAAAGGGCTGATGATGAGGAAAAGCACTGGGGAACTCTGGAGGTTTCAACAGATTATTTATTTATTTATTTATTTATGATGCACTCATTTCACATCCAGCTACAGGGACATAACCAGGGCCCTCTCCAATTCCCCATCCTCTAATCCCCCTCCACTCTAAGAAGGCATGGAGTATCTGTTGTGTAGGGGAACTGCAGTGAGTGTATGCTAGGTCCAGGGGGCTTTGTTTGGTGCAGAGGGAGGAAGGGGATACCCACCTCTGCATCGGCCCAAAGGAGGCATATGTCACCTGCGTATGTCACCAGCAGGATGCTGTTCTCTGTCTCTTTGAGTGCTGCAGGGCTTCTTACCAAACCAATCCTAACCCTGGTCCCTTGTCTCAGGAACCTCATCTCAGCCTCCTTGTACATGGCTTTGGGGCCTCTCTTTCTGGAAGTGACCCTTCTCTAATCCTAGGTGACTTTAATATTCACCTTGACAATCCCA
>NW_024822345.1:0-1759 GCF_019175285.1 Sceloporus undulatus
GATTCGCGCCTGTTGGCGGAAGGAGGCAGGACTTCTGGGACTTCTCCCTAGCTCTCTCTGGCCTCCTTGCCATGCCACCCTACTAAATTTTGGCACCCTAGGCCGCTGCCTAGGTCGCCTATATGCACAAGCCGGCCCTGCAGCTTGTCTAACCGCTGCCGTGCAGGAATACCCACAACTAAAGCACTCCTGAAAGAGGCCTATCCAATATCTTTTTGAAGTCTTTCAAAGAAGAAAAGTCTACCACCCTGTTTTCGCATGTACTGCTTTCAAGCCTTTCAATCTTATCCCTTTTTTAATAGAATTATCAAATATATTGGTAGATCTTTGTAAATCAAGGGAATGTTGTAGATGTAGTGTACAGTTGGCCCTTTCCTTATGTGGGGAATCTGTTCCATACCCCGCCACATATGGAAAAAAACGCGTAAACCCAAGCCCCATTAGAAACAAGTGAAGAGGGTGTAAGGAAAATATAGTGTAAATTCAAGCACCAATGTTTCTTCCAGGGCGCGGGAGAAGCCTTTCTGGTGCAGCTTCCAGCATATGCTGGAAGCCATGTATAGTGCGCCCGCATAAGACATGAGTGCAGTGTACCTTGATTTCAGTAAGGCTTTTGACAATGTCTCCCTTGATTTTCTTTCAAACGAACTGGTAAAATGTGGTTTGGTCAATGCTACTGGTAAATTAATTTGTAACTGGTTGATCAACTGAACCCAAATAGTTCTCACTAATGGGCTCTATTCATCCTGGAGGGAAGTGATCAGTGGAGTGCCACAGGGTTCTTTTCTGGACCCAGTGTGGTCCAACATCCTTATCAATGACTTGGACGATGGAATAGATATCATGCTTATCAAATTTGCAGATGACACCAAATTAGGAGGGGCAACTAATACTTTCGTTCAAAACTGCAAATTGCCATAATAGATTAGAGGGCTAACAAAATGAACAGGAATAAATTTAAGGTACTATGTTTAGGCAAGAAAAATGAAAATGAAATGAACAAATATAGGTTGTATGAGACCTGGCTTAAAAGTAGTACTTGCAAAAAGGATCTAGAAATCTTAATGGACAACAAGCTAAACAACAGTGCGATGCAAAAAAGCCAATGCAGTTCTAGCTGCATCAACAGGAACATAGTGTTTGCCTTGTAGGCCTTCAGTAACTAACTGGGTGTAACTGGATGTGCTGGGCTTTTAGTGCTTTAGTGCTGTAATGTATATAATAAGAAATGTTAAATTAAAGAGTATTTTAATATCTATAATTTACTGTGTTTTACTGACATGTTTCAATATGCTTTAAAGTCATCTTCTACACCAACCTTGGAAGAAAGATGTGATATAAATAAGCAAGAAAATGAAATTAAATTATTTGGTTTGTTTCATGATTTGTTTTTTGATAAGAGGGAACTTCCTCAGTGGAAAATAAGGTTTAAATTGTGGAGTTGAAGGCTTTCATGGCCGGCATCCATAGCTTTTTGTGAGGTTTTCGGGCTATGTGGCCTTGTTCTAGAAGAGTTTCTTCTTGACGTTTCGCCAGCCACAGATGATGACGAAACGTCAGGAAGAAACTCTTCTAGAACATGGCCACATAGCCCGAAAACCTCACAAAAAGCTAAGGTTTAAATTCTTGATTGATATCAGCATTAGGTTTCACCAATTACTCAACACAACATAACAGTGGGGATGACTAGTTCCCAGGCTCATTGATTGATAACAAAACATAGGCCTGTTACAGACTGCCAAAATAAAGCTGCTTCGGG
>NW_024822346.1:0-1759 GCF_019175285.1 Sceloporus undulatus
AAAGAGTTAAAGCGGTGCCAAACCGGGTTATTTCTCCAGTGTGGATGCAGCCTTCAACTCTGAGGCTGAGAGTGTATGACTTGCCAAACTAAAGTTCATCCATCTAAGTTTTATACAACATATAATTCCATATACAGTACATATTTTCTACATGAGTCCCTTTACTGGGAGGAAGGCGGGGTAAATAAACATAATAATAACATTACCATGTCACTCATTTCCATACTTCTTTATTCCTCTCCTCCAATTGTACAGTTATTTTGGTTTTCCAACCTCTTGCTATGATTAATCTCGCTGCCGTAAGCAAGTTTGTTATCAAATCTTTTTCTTCTTTTTTCCATTTCTCAGAATTATATAGTGATAACAATACTATATTCAGACTTCTATCTATTTTTATATTCATAATACTTTCTATTTCTATAATCACTTTCCCCCAAAATTCTTGTATATATTTACATTGCCGCCACATATATATATATATATATATATATGACCTTATATATGACTCTACTTCTTGACAACCAGCAAATTTTTCAAATTATTCTTATCTATATTATGTAATCTCACTGGCGTCAAATACCATTTTCATATCAATTAATAATAATAATAATAATAATAATAATAATAATAATATAGATTCTTCAAATGTCTTTGTTCCCAAATTCTATCCCATTCCTTATCACATCTTTTACATCTTAATTCTTCTTCCCATATTCCTCTCAAAATCTTCTCCTTTGTTTTCTCCCTTTATTTTCCATCAGTGGTGATTCGAACCATGGTCTCCAGAGTCATAGTCCAGCACTCAAACCACTAAACCACGCTTGTTGTTGTAGTTCTTGTGTCATGTGCCTCCAAGTGATTTTTGACTTATAGTGACCTTAAGGCGAGCCTATCTCAGGGCTTTTCCTCAAAGTGTTAGTCTGGAGTTGGCAGCATGAGCTCTCCACCAAAAGCGTATGAAGATTTAGTCTACGAAAGCTCATGCTACCAACTTCTTTTTTTTTCCAGTTAGTCTCATAGGTGCTACAAGATCTTCCTACATTTTAAAGCCTGAAATAAGTGTTAAAACAGTTTGTGTAAAATGTAATGTAGGCAGGTGTGGACATGCTCTGGTTTAATAGAGATAATATGATAAGAAGATAGAAACAGTGATTTCTTCTTTATTTTGTAAAGATATTCTCACTTGGGAATAAGCCAACTACTATTAATTAAAATAAACAAGGTTATAGTGTAGTATAAGAAAAGCAGGCTTGTCCACAGAAGAAGGAGGAGTGAAAATAGGAAGAAGGAATATCAACAATCTAAGATATGCAGATGACACCGAAAACCTCACAGACCTGGAACACCTACTAAAGGAAGATCAAAGAAGAAAGTGCAAAGGCAGGGTTAATGTTGAACACAAAGAAAACAAAAATAATGACCACCAAGGACCTACACAAGTTCAACCTAGACAATGAAGAAATAGAAACAGTAAAAGGATTCCCATACCTGGGATCCAACATTGATAGAAATGGGGACTGCAGTCAGGAAATCAGAAGAAGATTAAGAGTGGGGAGGGTGGCTAGGAAAGACCTAGAAAAGATTCTAAAATGTAAAGATAGACAACTCAGCACAAAAGTTAGAATCATACAAGCCATCGTATTCCCTGTTACCATGTATGGATGTGAGAGCTGGACAGTTAAGAAAGAAGATAGGAAGAAAATCCATTCATCTGAGATGTGGTGCTGGAGAAGAGTGCTGAGGACACCATGGATAGCCA
>NW_024822347.1:0-1759 GCF_019175285.1 Sceloporus undulatus
AAACTGCAATTAGTGCAGAATATGGCAGCCAGTGGAGGGACTTTAATACCGGAGTAATATGGTCCTTCCTCAATGTTCCTGACACTACTCTGGCCGCCATATTCTGCACTAATTGCAGTTTCTGAATCAAGCACAAGGGTAGCCCCATGTAGAGCGCATTACAGAAATCTAGACATGAGGTTACCAGCGCATGTACAATAGTCTCGAGATCCCTTACTTCCAGAAAAGGGCGCAGTTGCCGTATCAGCCGAAGCTGATAACGGGCGCCCTTGACTGTTGCATTTAATTGATTTGTCATCAGGAGCGACGAGTCAAGGAGCACTCCCAGACTGCGAACACAGTCACTGGAGGAGAGTGTGACCCCATCCAGGATTGGGAATTGCAACCCAATTCTTGGTTTCGGGGCTGCTACCATGAGCACCTCCGTCTTGTCCTCATTCAGTTTCAATCTGTTTTTCCTCATCCAGCCCATTACTGCCCGAAGACATTCATTGAGAGAAGAGACGCCATCAGAATTCGAGGCAGATGAACGAGACATGGAGAAATAGATCTGGGTGTCATCAGTGTACTGATAACACCCAGCTCCATAACTCCGAATAATCTCACCCAGCGGCTTCATATAGATGTTAAATAACATCGGGGACAGTATAGCACCCTGTGGAACCCCACAGGTGAGCTCCCTTTTACTGGAGCAGCTGTCCCCGAGCAGCACCCTCTGGGACCTGCCCGAGAGGAAGGACTGGAACCACTGAAATGCAGTGCCTCCAATACCTAGCCCAAGAGGATGCCATGATCTATTGTGTCGAAAGCCGCTGAGAGGTCTAGGAGCACCAACAAGGTCACACTACCCCTGTCGATGCTCAGACGCAGATTGTCGGTCAAGGCAATCATGGCAGTCTCAACCCCAAAGCCTGTCCTGAAGCCAGTTTGAAATGGGTCTAGATAATCAGTTTCATCCAAGACAGCTTGGAGTTGAAGAGCAACCACCCTCTCGATCACCTTGCTCAAAAATGGTAGTAAAGAGACTGGCCTGTAATTATTCAGATCCAGGGGGTCAAGGGAAGGTTTTTTCAGAAGCGGCCTAACAGCCACTTCCTTCAAACAAGATGGAATATGTCCTTCCCTGAAGGATGCATTGATGATATCCACAAGGAACTTCCTCAATGCATCCCCCCCTGGACGGCCAGCCATGATGGGCAAGGGTTGAGAGGGCAAGTTGTTTTCCTCACCCTACCAAGGAGCTTGTCCACGTCATCAGTACTCACAGATTGCAGTTGATCCAGAATAACTTCATCGACGGAGTCGCTGGACACCTTGCCTACAGTTTGTGTTGAAATATTGGCGTCTAGGTCGGCTCTTATCTGAGAGATTTTATCTACAAAGAAGTTATTAAATGCATCGCAGCAGGCCGTCGTTGGGTTAAGTAAAGGATTTGGCGCAGGGGATACCTGCGTCAGCTCCCTCACCACCCTAAACAGCTCTGCTGGACAAGACTCTGCAGACGCAATACGTGCAGAGAAGAAGGATCTCTTCGCTGCACGTATTGCCTCCCAATAGGACCAAAGAAAGTTCCTATGGCGAGTTCTGTCGGATAAGAGTCGAGTCTTCCGCCACTTGCGCTCTAGTTGTTGTCCAAGCCGCTTCATATTCCTAAGCTCTGGTGTATACCATGGCTTACGGTTTGAAGCGGAATGGCAAGTACGCTTGGGAGAGATCATGTCAATAGCCCTGGGAAGATCGGTGTTCCAAGTATTAACCA
>NW_024822348.1:0-1759 GCF_019175285.1 Sceloporus undulatus
GTCATTGCAGAGGTTGGAATTTTGTTCTGATCACCCGATGACCAAAATCCCTCTAAACCCACCTTGTGAGCAATACCAGGGGTCCCTCACACAGCACAACTGTAGCACTATGATACCAGGGCTCCATCTTATTTGCACCTGAGGGAGAGGTACTTAGAATTCTCTGTCAAAGACAGCTCTAGAACCTCACCAAACTACAAACCCCAGGATTACATAACATGCAGACATGGCACTTAAAGTTGGCCCTTGATATCCACTGGGTTTTGGTCCCCAGGCCACAGTCTGTGGATGCTCGAGTCACATTAAATACAATGGCATAGTAAAATGGTGGCCCTTGTATAAAATGGCAAAATCAAGCCTTGCTTTTTGGAAAACTGTAAAACTGTCACACTCCCTGCCACCTCCATATGATCAATTCCATGTTACTGAAAAGTGAGTGGCTGAGTGGGGGCACATCCAGCTATTTTCCTGTGGTTGGACCACATTTTAAAGACAGCATCTGCAGAGCACAAACAAGAAGCCCTGGAAGTCTCACCAGGAATACTGTGTCCAGTTCTGGGCAGCACAATTCAAAAAAGATATTGACAAGCTGGAGCTTGTTCAGTGGTTAGGAACGTGACCAAAATGGTTAAGCATCTGGAAACCATGCCTTATGAGGAGAGACTTAGGGATCTAGGTATGTTTAGCCTGGAGAAGAGAAAGTTAAGTGACATGATAATCCTGTTTAAATATTTGAAGGGATGTCACATTGAGAACAGAGCAAGCTTGTTTTCTGCTGCTCCAGAGACGAGGACGTAAAGCAATGAATCAAATTACCGGGAAAGAAATTCCACCTAAACATTAGGAAGAACTTCCTGACAGTAAGAGCTGTTTGACAGTGGAAGACACTCCCTCGGAGTATGGTGGAGTCTCCTTCTTAGGCAGTTTTTCAGATGGACCAAGGTACTGGAGAGTCAGGCCAGGACAGAATACTTAGTTCTGCATATGTAACTAAGGCGCCTTACAGACGGGCCTAAGCGGCGCCGTCATTGCGCCAGGAATATGCGCGAGGGGCGGCGCTTCCGGACGCGCCTTGCCCCTCGTGCGTATTCCGTACGGCAAGATGGCGGCGCCCTATACAGACGGGCGCGGCCATCTTGACGTAACGGACGCACAGCGTCTGGACGTCTAAACCCGGAAGAGACGTTGCGAGTGCGCGCTTTGGCACTTGCGACGTCTCTTCCGGGTTGCCAGAAGGAGCGCGATTTTCGCGCTCCTTTTTTACAGCACGGGGGAGTTGCGTGGTTTGGCTGCAGCGGCTTCCCCCGCTGCAACTGGCGGTGGCCCAAGACCGCCCCTTTTGGACGGTCTGTAACGGGCCTAAGGGCCTGAACAGACAGGCCAAAATAAAGCTGCTTCAGGTCACTTTGGAGGTATGCTGTTTAAATGCTGCATGCATCCTAAGGAAGCCGCACCAAAGTCATGCTCCAGTCCTAAAAACCAGAGTGCAGTTTTGGCACAGCTTCTGGCCTCTTAAGATGTGTGTGTCATTTAAACAGCATACCTCCAAAGTAACCTGAAGCAGCTTTAATTTGGTCTGTCTGTTCAGACCCTAAGTAACCAATGTAGAATATTAGTTACTATTATTAAATTTATTTATATTCCACTTTCCCCCCAAGACTGGATGCTCAAGGCAGCTTACACATTAAAAAGATTATAATTAATTAAAAGAACATAATTAAATTAAAAACATACCAAAAGGAAATATTGGCGCATTACA
>NW_024822349.1:0-1759 GCF_019175285.1 Sceloporus undulatus
AAATTGGCTTACTTATAGAATACTATTGAAAGGCAGCAGGAAAGAACCAAAATTAAAGACTCAGGAAGAGGTGGAAAAGGAGGGACACGTGATTAATTGGTTTCCATATAAGCAAATTTATGAAAGGTTCCAGTTGGACAAAAAATGTTTTGGATTTATGGAAAAAGATAAACAACCAGAATTTTTCAAAATTATTAATTGGGAAAACATACAAAATTTTGCTGAAAGAAAGTTTAGAGTCTGAGGAGTCAAAGAAGAGATGATAAAATGGGCAAAAAACATTGGTTACAACCTAGACTTGGCAAAATGGGAAAAATCTTGGAATAATGTAACGAAATACACGGCATCACAACGAATTAGAGAAAACTATTATAAACATTTTTATCGTTGGTATTTAACCCTGGAAAAAATCTCGAAATTATATAGTGATAATAGTAATTTATGTTGGAAATGTAAAAAGCACCATGGCACTTTTTTTCACTGTTGATGGTCATGTAAAGAAGTGGGGAAGTATTGGGATAGAATTAATGATACCCTGACAGAAATACTGAATATCCCCATGCAGAAAAAACTGGAAATGTTTTTGTTGGATATGTTTGATGAGGATGTGGAGAAAAAATACAGTAAACATTTGTTTTATTCAATCACAGAATAACTTTGGCTCAGAAGTGGAAAGATGCGAAGATGCCTGATCTAAAAGACTGGTTAATTAAACTCTATGAGGCAATAGAGATGGACAAATTAACTTTGGTGTTAAGAGGAGAAGATCCAAACAGTGTGGACCAAACGTGGAAACTTGTGATGAAATACCTTAAGAAATTTGGAACTCTAACCCATGTTTGATATTATAATATGGTACAAAATGTGAATGACAAAACAGTGAAGAGGAATGTCTTTGTAGATAATCTAATGGATAACATGGTATTATAGTTCTCGTTAAAAGAAATGTAAGATATATCTATAGGTGTGTTGATATACATATATATTTTTAGGATCAAAGATACAGATCATGCTCATTTAGTCTCGTCAGTTTTCTTGTAGTTTAAATCAATTTGTAGATGCTTGGGTGAAGTCACAAAAAAACCATTTCGTAGAAAGAAAGTTACTCTTACCTTGAATCTGCACAAACAGAGAAAGAAAGGAGAAGGAGAAGGAAGTACTGTAATCTGTATGTTAGTATGAAGAATGGATGTTAGGATTAGAAATTAGGTAGAATAGGATAGAAGGTGTATGCATGCGATAAGAAACTATCTATGGAAATCGATCTATATGTACACATTTTATTTTGTAAAGATAAGCAAGCTTGTATGGATGTTTTTAATTCAATAAACTTTATTTAAAAAAGCATGTCATGGAAAATGATAGAAGGACAGATGGAGTGGCTTTTAGATGAAGGAGGGTGTTTGGAGAGAGGGATGGGGTTGCAGCTGTAGATGGTTATCAAGGAGGACTGAAGCTGGCTTGGGAACACCGCTCTTCAAGGTGAGGCTGTCTGGGAGAAGGGAAGGGAAGTATAGACAACCTTGGTATCTATGCAACCTAAAGCTTGTGTTGCTTTAGCTTGGGAATTGGGGCCTGGCTTAGGGAGGGGTTGAACAAGTTCCTTTGGTCTTCGCACTTTGCAAAAAGGTGTTAATGGATGTTTCTACCTGGATTCATCAATAAAGCTTCTGTTGTTTCAAATGAGTTTTATTTTTTGAGCACAGGCTGACTCCAGGTCTCATCGTTTGCAAAGTCTCACAGTTTTAACTTGAATGGA
>NW_024822350.1:0-1759 GCF_019175285.1 Sceloporus undulatus
ACCAACATTTCTGAAAGGCCACTTATTTTTAAAAGTTCCCATTTCCTGACTTCCGGTGTGCTGGCTCTACGAGGAGGACGCGAGTCAGGAGGCTCCTGATTCCTTTCTCCGCAGCGTCGGTTCTTGTTGGAACGGGGTCATTTCCCACCCGTCCTTACCCTCCTCGGTGAAGAGGGGGTATACCTTTCAATTCGTTGGGGGCCTTGGTGGGGAGTGACAGGGGCGAGTTGTCCTCTTTGTCCACCTGCCCAGTGCCGAAGAGTTGGTGTCTCCCGCTGCTGCAGTCGTCTTAAGACGACGTTTGTAAAGCCCACACCAAGGGCTTTTTTTCTGCTAAAGAGACCTAGTAGTGCCGGTGCACAAAATGCGGTTTCTATGCTGATTTATTCCTTGAGACTGAGTGGCCTTTGGCTTGTTTATTTTCTCAAAAACAATGGAGGGAGCCTGGAGTAAAAAGAAGGCGTGTATTGGGGAGCGTTTTTGGAGGAGTTTGGAAAGCGCGCGGGGCGCAAGGAGAGTGGTTGCCTTGGAGCGGCGCAACTGACGGAGCGGTGCAGCTGGTGGAGTCTGGGAACTCGAGTAAAGAGAAAGAGAAAGAAAAAAACAGAGAAATAATGCCTGAGGATTGCTGTTTGTGAGAGAGAAGAGAGGAGGAGAGAGTGGAACTTCTGTGAAAGGAGAAAAGAGAAGGAAGAAAGTGCCAGACTTGGACCAGACTGCAAACAGGAATTTACAAGGAGTAGTATGGCCCTTTAAGAGTCTCCTCCAAATTGGGAAAGAAGCCTTGGAAACTGAGACGTTTGAAGATTTCTTTGAAGGATATTTGTTTCCATCCCTAAAGCTCCAAGCAAATACTGGTTTGTCCTTGATTGCTTTCCTATGCAACTGTTTCCATCTTTAAAATAACTGTTTCTATGGGGTACTAGCCAAGTCAGGCCTTCCAAGTAACTGTTTCTATGTGTTTGACCCTGTGCTTAATACAAGGATATTATATTGCTTTACCGTGGTGTGGAACTATGGAAACCCTTCCAGTGCTGGATGAATATTAGATACAATTGAATTCAGATTTTGGATTTCATTGTTCTCCTCCCCTTATGTACTTGTTTCTATTTTCAGGCTCAAGATTTAAATTAGAATCTGTCTTGCTTAATGGTGACTGTCTTTTTCTGTAATTATCCTTTTCTGAAATAGACTTTACTGAAGCTTCTGGAAGCATTCTGTGGAAAGAGTAAATGGAAACGAGAGAAGCTCTACGCAAGAAGGGAAGAGTATAGTTTTGAAATTTGGATGGTGCAATATTAATGAAAGAAGTCAGTGGGGTGCATCATAAATTTCATAAATTTCATAACTCTTGTTGGACACTACTTGTCTTCTGGGATATTGTATGTATCTTATATTTTGTGCAGACATAATTGTAGTCTTAGAAGAGACTCTTATTATTATTTACAGTGAAATACTGATTTTATCTTATTTAAGCTGACTATACAAGTATTCAATTGATTGCTGTGAAATCAGAATAATCCCTGACAGTTATTTCCAAATACTGATTGGATATATATTGGCTTGTAATTATATTAGTAGATTTTTTTTTTTAGTTTTTAGTTTCATTATATATATATATATATATATATATATATATATATAAACTTTAGCATTTGGATTTTTGTACATACATAAACTTTATATAAGAAGTATTCTATAGTGGATGGTACAATGGAAGTTTGAAATATTGCTGTTGTTGTTGTTGGTCTCTCCCCCC
>NW_024822351.1:0-1759 GCF_019175285.1 Sceloporus undulatus
AGCGTGATCCTTAAAGTGGGTGGTACTGACCCCTGGGTGATGGAAAGATCCAGGGGAGCAGTGAAGGAAAGTGAGGCAACAGCAGGGTGATGAGGAAAAAGAGGGTGTCAGGGGGCCCTTCAGTCAAAGTACTGGTGTGCAAGAAAGACAAGCAGCTGCTTGGTTGCTTCTCCCTTTGCACCCAATCACCCTGGGAGCAGCAACCAAACAGCTGGCCTTCCTTTTGCCATAAGGCCAGCATGGGAGGAGCAGGTCTGGGCCACTGACACATGAGAGGCCAAGATGGTGGAGAACGGGGGTGAAGGTGAGATACTGATGGCCAACTGGCTGCTGCACAAACAGTATACCTATCATGAAATAGTCATGGGTGAGTGCTAGAATTGTCACCCAAGAAGAAAAGGGGTGGTCATGCAAAAAAGTTTGAGAAACACAGGTCTAGAGGGATTTTAATACAGGTAGAGAACACTCCCCTTATTGGACTTATGGAAAGGACAGTAAAAGCCAAGTAATAACTTTTCAACTTCATTGACAGCAGCAGTAACATCTCTTGAGATCCAGGCTATCTCTGTCGTGTGCTGGGCTACCAGCCCCTTCTGTAGGTGGGGAACATTGAATTTCTCAAGATGTCTCTGTACTGTTACATTTGGAGAAAAAAAATTAGGTGCTGTATAAGTAAAACTTGTCATTTGTAATTCAAATGAAAGAGTTTTACCTTTGGTTGAGCTAAAAACTACAAAGAGTTAACTTCCTCTTGTCTAGAATTCCCCTGTTGCAGCTGAATTCAGTATCTTCAAACCCAGGAAACATATTCAGAGGTAGCAAAATGCAACAAAATCCTCAAAACAGCACCATCTTTATTGTGCCAACTAAAAAGCACAAAATACATAATGCAAGCTGGAAAACATTGTGATTCCATGTTTGAAGCCCTTTTGTCACTTTCTTTAGAGCTGTTCTAGAGTGGAAAGATGGGGAAGAAGAAAAGGTGCTTCAGGTGTTCTTGCAAAGAAATCCAAAGATACAAACTTAGTAAGGGATCCTAAGAACACAAAGGATAGCTTAGCAGCTGTGTAGTCCTGCACTTGAGGAAGGTTTTAAAGGATAATTACTTTTCATGTTACATACTTGAAGAGAGTTTTGCCTTTAAGAGCATATACAGAACTGATAACAGGAAGGTCTGAGAAGGACATCTTGGTCTGCTTGTTATATGCTGTAAGGAGAAAAAGGAGAGCAGAACATAGTCACACATTTATGAAAACACAAAATCTGTGAAAGGCAGCCACTTTGCAGAGAGTGCCTATTGTTTTTGTCCAGTGAGCTGATAACTTTCTGCTGTCAGTGATTTATCTTGAAAATCAGAAAATCACTTAATAACTGATCCTACCATGTTAGCTCCTCCAAAAAGCTGCCTGGCTCTGACCAGGTGGGCTATTCTGAAAAAAAGCCTAAGGTTTGAAGTTAAAGTTCAGAGATGGATTCTTATTCACATAAAAAAGCTATTTATTTCCCTCCCCCTGCCATAAAGTTCAGTGTCTAGCAAGAGTCTCTGCATCTCTCATATGCACACATACAAATATATGCACATACTATGATACAGGATTGATTACAGTAATTGCGGGCCATGTGTAGCACATGGATCAGGAATTCTCCATTACCAGTTGAAATAAAATCTTTTTAGCACACCATTAGGCTGTACATACAGCCCTTTCCTAGCTGAATTGGGGCCGCAGAAACTTCATGCCACAGCCCTGATCTGGCCTTT
>NW_024822352.1:0-1759 GCF_019175285.1 Sceloporus undulatus
ATCAGGATTTTGTACTATGCCATTCATATTGTTTTGCTTCAGTTTTTGAGACTTCTGTTAAGTAAAGTTTTGTTAAATTTCCTCTGCTGTCATTTTTTCTGTAATAATCACACCCCAACAGAAAGGGGAGAAACCAAATACCAATGTGATGACCTCCTCACGTATCTCCCAGTACAAGCTCATTAGAGCACCAAGATCTTCAAGAGAGGCCCTTCACATTATCAGAGGGGAGACAGGGCCTTCTCAGTGGCTGCTCCCAGATTTTGGAACTCCCTCCCTTGGGAGACTAGGATAGATCCTTTTTGCTTTCCTTCTGTTGCCAAGTAAAAATATTCTTATTGCTCTTATTTAGACATTGCATTGGATTTCAATGGTGTCCTACATTGCTTTGTATGTAGTCTTTTAATGATTATTTTTAATAACTTTACAGATTCCTCAACTGTTTTTTAAAAATAATTTTTATATTTAAACATTTCCTATTTGTTTTTGTATCATTTTAATCTGCACTGTTTTTAATAAGCTGTCAATTGCCTGGCATTGTGGAAAAGGTGGGACATAAATTAATCTTTAAATAAGAGGGCTAGGTGACCGTTGCCATTTCCCCCAAACCTGCAAAGATATTTGTGAAGTCGAAGGCTTTCACAGCCGGCTTCCATAGTATCCTTGTGGCATTTTAATGACTAAGACTGTTCTTTGAGACTGAATCTCAGGAAAATGGGTAGAAGAATTTCATACAATCATAGAATTGGAAGAGACCATTAAGGCCATCCAGTCTAACCCCATTCTACAATGCAGACAATCTAAATCAAAGCATCCTGACAGATGGCCATCCAGCCTCTGTTTAAAGACCTCCAAGGAGACTCCACCACCCTCCAGTCAGAGACAGGGGCTGGGCAGTTTCGGGTGTTCTCTGTGATAGTAGGTGTCCACCGGAGACTGGGTGGATTACTCAGGGAAGGCCTGTCAGAAGAGATCCATCTTGACAGCTTGGTAATGTTCTCGATCACCTCCAACAGGCCATTCCATAATTTGTGAGCAGCAAATGAGAAGGCCAGTTCTGGGTACATTTCAAAAAGGATGTAGAGAAACTGGAGTGTGTCCAAAGGAGGGCAACTAAAATGGTGAAGGGCCTGGAAACCTTGCCCTATGAGGAACCATTTAGGGAGCTGGGGATGTTTAGCCTGGAGAAAAGAAGGTTAAGAGGCGATATGATAGCCCTGTTTAAATATTTGAAAGGATGTCATATTGAAGAGGGAGCAAGCTTGTTTTCTGCTGCTCCAGAGAACAGGACCCGGAACAATGGATGCAAGCTACAGGTTAAGAGATTCCACCTGAACATTAGGAGGAACTTCCTGACAGTAAGGGCTGTTCGACAGTGGAATGCACTCCCTTGGAGGGTGATAGAGTCTCCTTCCTTGGAGGTCTTTAAGCAGAGGATGGATGGCCATCTGTCAGGGATGCTTTGATTTGGATTTCCTGCATGGCAGGGGGTTGGACTGGATGGCCCTAGTGGTCTCTTCCAACTCTATGATTCTATGATTCTATGATTAGGAGGAACCTCCTGACAGTGAGGACTGTTCAACAGAGGAACACACTCCCTCAATGGAGAGTGATGGAGTCTCCTTCCTTGGAGATCTTTAAACAGAGGCTGGATGGCCAACTATTGGGGATGCTTTGATTGAAAGTTCTTGTATGGCAGAATGGGGTTGGATAGGCCGTCCCTTTTCGGGGTGTCTTCCAATTCTATGATTCCATGGAT
>NW_024822353.1:0-1759 GCF_019175285.1 Sceloporus undulatus
CCAAGGAAGGAGACTCCACTACACTCCGAGGGAGTGTGTTCCACTGTCGGACAGCCCTTACTGTCAGGAAGTTCTTCCTAATGTTGAGGTGGAATCTATTTTCCTGTAGTTTGCATCCATTGTTCCGGGTCCTGTTCTCTGGAGCAGCAGAAAACAAGCTTGCTCCCTCCTCAATGTGACTTCCTTTCAAATATTTAAACAGGGCTATCATATCACCTCTTAACCTTCTCTTCTCCAAGCTAAACATCCCCAGCTCCCTGAGTCGTTCCTCATAGGGCAACGTTTCCAGACCTTTCACCATTTTAGTCACCCTCCTTTGGAGTGACGGTAACACTCGGACTCCTTGATAATTCTTTCTCTTCGTCCCTCGGCTTTGGTCTAAAGATGTCTGTGCACTCTTTTAAAAAGTGTACTGAATGTGGAACAAACATCCCAGCACTCCACAGACACTCCTTGTGCCTCCTCTGTCTGGGCGAGGGCCACGTCCCTGCTTCCTGCCCTCACTTCATGGCCTTCACTCCGCAGGCCAGGAAGAATAGGGAGGTGCGTCTGAGATCCATGCTCTATGCGTAAATTTTGAAGCCTCCTTCCACCTCTAGAGCCTCTGCCAAGGCTATGGCCGGTAAGGCAAGTTCCCATCTTCGGTCTCAGGGGTCCCTGCCAAGGCTACTGCTGCCGAGGGCACTACCCCTTTATCTCCTCCGAGGGTCCCTGCCAAGGCTACTGTTGCCGAGGGCGAGCCCTCTTCGGAAGTCTCTGGGTCAACCCCAGACAAACGGAGGTCTTCGGACCAGGATGTGGCTAGCCACCCATCCTCACCAAAGAGGAAGAAGTCCTCAGACTCCAAACCAGAGAAAAGAAAACATAAGTCTCGGGACAAGTCCAAGGACTCATCCCATCACTCAGTAAAGAAGTCCCATCCCTGTCCAGACTCTGACTCCGACTGCTGGTCCTGTACCGACACGCCCGCCCAGTCCGCTGACACCAAACTGGGCTCGGTACCATGTACCCAGCCAGCGCCTCCACCTTAGTTGTCTCCTCATCCTGGGCTCGACCAGACACCTTTCTTCATTCCTTGTCTGAACCCTACCAACTCTCGGAGGCTGAAGAGGAAGCCTCTCCTTTCACCCAAGTGGTGATACCGGACCGACTTTTCCAGACTTCGGAAGTCATTGGTTTCGAGGATGAACAGGACTATGATGCATCCTCTGTCCTTGCTGAACCCCCCATATGGGATGTTGTTTTTGATCAAGCCATGGGCACTTATTTTTTGCCTCTTGATCCTTCTGAAGTCAACCTTCCAACCTGTTGAACCTGTCTTGCCTCCTCCAAGGTCATCTGCCGCGTCCACTTTGGTCTCGCCTTTTCTCGACTTTCTGAGTGGAACCAGCCCGACCCATACAGTCGGCTTCTGCCTTCTCCCTGCAAGTGCGCCCCTCGCTCCCGGTACCGGTAACCACTCAGGCCCTCTTGGCCTCCTTTTTCTCCACGTCATTCGGCATGGCAAAAAAAAAAACCTCCCCCCCCCTCCCCCCCCCCCAACCAGGGTAGATCCAACCAGTCTTCGGACTACCAGTAACAGCGCTTCCCTCACCAACAGCAAGGGAAACGCCAACAAAACCAGAAGTACAAGCAACCCTTTCATAACAAGGATGCAGAACAAAGCAAACACCGCTTCTGAAGCTCCCCAGCGCACTCTGTTCTGTCAGCTCCCTTTGGGGATTGCCTGGCCCACTTCCACCACTCTTGGGCCTCCACA
>NW_024822354.1:0-1759 GCF_019175285.1 Sceloporus undulatus
CGGTTAAGAGGTGATATGATAGCCCTGTTTAAATATTTGAAAGGATGTCATATTGAAGAGGGAGCAAGCTTGTTTTCTGCTGCTCCAGAGACTAGAACACGGAACAATGGCTGCAAGCTACAGGAAAAGAGATTCCACTTGAACATTAGGAGGAACTTCCTGACAGTAAGGGCTGTTCGACAGTGGAATGCACTCCCTCGGAGGGTGATAGAGTCTCCTTCCTTGGAGGTTTTTAAACAGAGGCTGGATGGCCATCTGTCAGGGATGCTTTGATTTGGATTTACTGCATGGCAGGGGGTTGGACTGGATGGTCCTAGTGGTCTCTTCCAACTCTACGATTCTATGATTCTATGATTCTATGATTCTAGGAGAAAGTCATCTGGGCACAGTGTTGGAGGGTATCTCCTTCAGTTTTATACTTTTCTGTTCACAACTCCCTTAAGGGGCTTGTGGGGACTTGCTCAGTGGAAGTGAGTCAGAGACTTGCCTCTGGAAGGAGCTAGCATCAAGGAGCTCTGTACATAACTATAGCCCCAGTTGACTGATGTCTTTAACAGAATTTGGGGACAAGGGCCAGGCCCACAGGGCTTCTTTACACAGGTGTTTAACAGCGGAAGCCCATAGTCTTGTTCAGTGCCTTCTTAAGATTTTTCAGAATGGTCACTGAGGGACCTGCTGCAGTCACCTGCAACACTTGTGGGATGTTTGTATTCTTGCCTACAGATGTGGGGAACTTCACCTGCATTAAGTGCAAGTTGGTAGCCCTCTTAAAAGAGAAAGTACAGCAGCTGGAGGCCCAGGTAGCTACACTTCAGCATCATAGGGAGCAAGAGGTTTTCCTGACCAGAACGGACCAGACGGTCCTGGACGGGAAACACACAAAGGAAGTTGCTGCGGAGGAGGAGGCCACTTCACATACAACAGAAGTAGATAGTTGGAGGAATGTCACAAACATGTCACAAACAGAAGTAGGGAAACCAGGGAACGTTCTGCAATTTGCAGATGCAGAATCGATTTGAATCTCTCTCTGTTATCAAGGATGATGAGGAACGGCAGCAGGGACAGACTTCAGGGACAGATCAGGGGACACAGAGAGTTCCACCAAAGGGAACAGCCACTGCTAAGCCTCGGAGCAGGCATGTGGTGGTTGTGGGGGACTTCTTGCTGAGAGGCACTGAACCAGTGGTTTGTGGGCCTGACAAGATGTCTCAGGAAGTGTGCTGTCTCCCTGGGGCAAAGATCCATGATGTGACAGAGACGCTGACAAGACCTGTCAAGCCTACTTGTCACCCCTTTCTTTTGGTTCATGTGGGAACCAATGATACTGTAAGGCACGGCCTTCATCATATCGTAAGGGATTATGAAGCTTTGGGTAGGAAGTTGAAAGAGATGGATGCACAAGTTATCATCTCATCTCTTCTCCCATTCGACGGGCATGGTCCATGAAGGGAGAGGAAAATATCAGAGGTGAATAATTGGCTCCACAGATGGTGCCACCAACAACGATTTGGATTTTTGGATCATGGTCTGAGGTTTCATGAAGAGGGACTTCTGGCAAGGGATGGGTTGCATCTCACGCCAGTTGGCAAAAACATTTTTGTCAATAGTCTCAAAAATTTGATCAGGAGGGCTTTAAACTGAGTTATGTAGGGGAGGGAGACAGTATTCTGGAAGGCAAAAGGGCTGGAGAAAATAGTCAAACTGTCATAAAGGGAACAAGACAAACAGTGCAATGATCCAAAAGTGGAAGGCAAAAAAA
>NW_024822355.1:0-1758 GCF_019175285.1 Sceloporus undulatus
TGAGGCTCCTGGTTTCGGAGCCATAATGAAAGGAAGCCATTCCTAATGGCTGAATATGTGGTCTTCCTATTTTTATTGTCAATTATGGGAAGAGGGCCCTCTGGTGTTCTCTGACTTTTGTGGTAAAAGAACTTGACCATCAAACAGACTAGAAATGAAATACATACATAAATGAATACATAGATAAATGAATACATACATAAATGAATAATAAAATTCTGCTGATTGGGTGAAGCTGCCCTAGGCTTATGTCAGTTTAGGAAAGTGGATTGAGAAGACTACAGGGAAGAGCTTTCATGTCCTAAAAAAGTCTCCCATCACACAAGAAATCTAGATGACCAGGAACAAAGACTGTGGCCTTGTCTTTTCCCTCTCACCCCTTTCTTGAAGATCCAGGGAGCTAAGGAAAAGAGAAGGGAAGATATCCCAGTATGTCCCACTCTATTGATATCCTGAAGGGATCCAATCATATTTGGGATTCACCATGTGCTTCCCTCCTTAATCATTCCCTGGATGAGAGCTATTTTCTATTGCAGATCACCTTCTGTGATGTGGCAGTCTTCTTCACTGAGGCCACTATTGAGTCCAAAGCAGAAGTTTCTATACAACGAGGTGATGATGGAAACCTATGAGAATGTGTCCTCTCTGAGTAAGGAACTTGGGCCCATTGCCTTCCTACAGAAGGGGCTGTGGGTCTTCCATGCTACATTGCATGGCACTGTGATTCCACTGTAATTGCCATAGCAACATCCTCTGAAACATTGGAATCTGTAGTTTAGGAGCCACTGGAGCAGCGCTCCTTCTCTGTCTGGGCTCTTCCTGGGTTCCCTGCTGCTGGCCCAGGTTTCTGTGTGAGAGAGATTCAAAGAATGAAGTAACTTACATAGGATAAAAGTACATCACATCCAACATGGGAAAATATCTTAAAAGGTTACAACAATTAAAAATCATGCATTTGCACAATTAATTAGGTCCTGAGTCTTTAATTCAAAACCATGTCTTGCCTTGGTAACAAAAAGAAATCAGTGTTGTTGCCAGTTGGATGCCCAAGAGGAAGGGATCTCAGAAGAGGGAGCCCCAGCAGAGAAGTCCCTGCTCCCATGCCCTCCCCCATTGCATTGACCGCAATGGTGGCCCATCCATGATACCAGGAAGATGCATCTGCACAGGAGAAATCCTCCTCCTTTGCATGTGTTCTCAGTGCTAGCAACCTGATGATATGCAGATGGATATTACTTTCATAGGACAGTAGTTGTCAGTATGTTGAGATGTCTTATACATGTTGTGACTCAGGCCAGAAGGGAATTTCCTATTCTGTTATAGTGGAAAATCTTAAGATATCACTTATCAAATAACCTTTTTTTTTTCTTTTTAGGACAATAGGAATGATAGTGACAGCCTTGTAAATGATAATTGTAAACAGAATTAGGACAGTGTTAAAATGCATTCAAGACAAGCCACAATTTTATCAATGCCTTGTTTTGATTGTGACAAAAAGATGTTGAAAACATTTCTTGAATCAAGTTATTAGAAATGGTTTTGTCATCAGTGACCTGGATTGGGGTCAGTCATTTGGTGTACATGAACCCTTAATGTTAACTTGTCAATTTGAATCAGAATTGAGCTGTTAGTAGTTGTGGTTGGAAACAAACACTATTGGTTTTAATTGAAGCCAATTTATATTGTGGAGTAGAGATTGTTGGCCATATTTTTTATTTATTCATTTTGCTTATTGAGAGTAACAAAATGATTAGCATC
>NW_024822356.1:0-1758 GCF_019175285.1 Sceloporus undulatus
CCGCACTCACCAGCAGCGGAGGCGGCAGCAACCCCAGGGCGCGGCGAGAGCGGCGGAGGAAGACAGGAACGCCGGGAGGGAGGCCTCAAAAACCCCCTCCCCACCGCACTCACCAGCAGCGGAGGCGGCAGCAACCCCAGGGTGTGGTAGAGGAAAATATATATATGAAAAAATAATAAAGTGAATCAAGACAAAAGTATAGGAGGCAGAAATAGTGGATAGTAAAGTAAAGCAATTAAAGAAATAAGGAATAGGCTGCCAAGAGCATACAGTAACTAGCTGAGGGAAAGGTTAAAAGTAAGGAGGAAGAAAAATAGGCTGTGGTAAAGAAGGTGGCTAAGACCACAGAGCAACCTAGCTTGAGTAAGGAGCAGGCTAGGTTGAGAACTAATAAAGGGATTACTGGTTGAAGAAAAGAAAAGCAAGACAACCAGTTGGAAGTCTTTCCTGGGAAGGAGAGAAAGGGAAGAGGCTCGCAAGGGACTCATAGGAGGATAGAAGGAAAAAAACTAAGGAAAAATAGACAAATATCAGGAGCAAATAGAAAGAAGAGAAGGAGTCAAGAGTGGCAGGGCCCTTTATTAGTATTAGTTAGCAGCCAGGGCTGCACAAACACTGTGGTAAACGCAGAAAAAGCGGAAAACAGTGAAGAGCAGAATAGAAAGAAAAGAGAGTGATTCTGATAGAATAGAGAGAGAGGTAAAAAGGGTAAAGCACGGAAGGAGAAGGAATAGAATGAGCAAAAGACCTACCACTAGGCAATATAAACAGTCACAAAAAATGGCACAGACTCAAGGAAGGTCACCATCAGTCTCACCAGAAAGACAAACAGAAATAGGGATACAAATAACTAGCCTATTGGAGGAATTTAAAAGTTTTAAAAAAGAGATGAAACAAGAAATGAGGGACAATAGAGAGGAGATTAAAGAGGAAATGAGAAAAGAGATGGATAAATTAGGAGGTAAAATAGAAAGGATTTCAGAGGAAATGGGACAAATAAAGAAAGAAGTTAAGGAGGTAAAAATAAGGACTCATGACTTAGAGAGATCAGTTAAAGCAGTTAAGGAAAGGGTACAACAAGAGGAGGATAGAGGAATACAGCTAGAACAGAAATATAGAGAGAAATGTATTAAACTTAGAGATTTATCAGAAAGCGTTAACGAGAGTTTAGAAGAGAGAATTATCCCGGCCTTGGAAAAATTCTTACAATTAGAGGAGGGTAAATTGGAAACAGAAATTGATAGAATGTTCAGAATTAACTCTATTGTGGCTAGAGAAAGAAAAGTACCAAGAGATATAGTTATATATGTACTGAGAACTAAAATAAAAGATTTAATAATCCAAAAAAGTTACAAAGAAAAATTGGTAATAGAAAATGAAGTTATACAGATATTTAAAGATGTCCCTAGCCAAATTTTAAAAAAGAGACAAGAATATAAATTTCTGACTAGATTATTGAGGAAAGGGAATATAGAATTTAGGTGGGAAAGAGCAGATGGGGTATCATTTACTTACAGGCAAAGAAGATATAAGATAGATACAATAGAGAAAGCGAAAGAGATGTATGATAAATTACAGAAGGAGTGGGAGAACGGGAGTAAAAAAATATAAGAATTGGGGTCGTGGGTGAAGATGGCTGAAGTAAAGATAAGTAATTATGGAAAGTTCAAGAGAAATAAAGAATGGTGAGGGAGATAGAATAGCATTGAAGTGCTTGACTTGGAACGTTAAAGGAATGAACTCGGGGGCAAAAAGGGC
>NW_024822357.1:0-1758 GCF_019175285.1 Sceloporus undulatus
CTTAAAAATGAATATGCCATGGAGGATGTGTGGAGATACAAATACCAATTAAGCAGGAACTATACATACTATTCTGAATCACATGACTCTTGGTCCAGGATAGATCTTATTTTTGTGACCAAGAATATTCTCCCATTTATTCAATCTATGGATGTAGAGCCAACTACATTCTCTGATCACAATTTATTAACGATGAGTTTGTTTGAAAAGAAAACAGAATATAATTGGAGGTTACCCAGGGATTTATTAAATGATAAAAAAGTTGTAGAAAAAGTGAAGGAATCACTGGTACATTACTTCAAAGAAAATAAGACAAATGAAATCAGTAATAAAACCCTGTGGGATGCTAGCAAGGCAGTTATCAGAGGGGTCTTAATTAAACTTAGTGTGGAAAAGAAAAAGAATAATGAGAAAAGATTCTTAGAATTAAAAAAAGCTTTAGTTGAGAGTGAAACCCAATGGAAACTTAATGGTGACAAAAAATCTAAGACCAAGGTGGAAATGATTAAACAAGACCTGAAAGCTTTGGAAATTGAAGAGATTAAGAAAAAATTACTTTTTGTTAAGCAAAAATATTTCGAGAATGGTGATAAAGCTGGTAAACTTCTGGCATCTAAGCTAAGGAAAAAACGGGATAATAGAATTATTACGGAAATAAAAGAGTCGGGTAATACCATCACATGTCAAGAAGATATTAAAAAAGCTTTTAAAACATACTTTGGAAAAATTTACAGTAGTTCTGTAAGTGATCTAGGTAATAAAGAGATCATTCTAAACTATATTGCAGACCAAAAAACCTTATTGTTAAATGATTCCGAGAGGGGGTATTTAAATCAAGAAATTACATCAGATGAGATACAAAATACAATCAGATGTATGAAATCCGATAAAGCTCCAGGGCCTGATGGTCTATCAATGGCCTACTATAAAAAAATGCAAGAAATTTTGGTTCCCTATTTAAAAGATGTAAAGAATGAGGCTTGTGTAACAGGATTGCCAGAATCCTGGAAACAGGCAACAATCATTTTGATATCTAAGAATGAGAATAACAAAACTGAGTTAGGAAATTATAGGCCAATTTCGCTGACAAATGCAGACTATAAAATCTACACTAAGGTGTTAGCAGAAAGACTTAAGAAAATAATAGTAAATCATATCAATGAGGATCAATGTGGATTTCTCCCAAAGCGTCAATTAAGAGATAATATCAGAACGGTTGTTAATGTCATTGATTATTTTGAGCGTCATAATGAAAAAAAACTAGCACTACTGCTAATAGATGAAGAAAAAGCCTTTGATAGTTTGAATTGGCATTTTCTACTCGAATTACTGAAATTTATTAATTTGGGACCCAATATGTATAATTGGATTTCCGCAATCTACCATAATCAAAGTGCGCAACTCATTATAAACAACGAAAAAACAGATTTCTTTAGTATCGAACGGGGTACTAGGCAAGGATGACCCTTATCCCCAATATTGTTTATTATAGCATTTGAAGTGTTGCTTAATAAAATCAGGGAAGCAAAGGATGTTAAAGGTGTAACTATCAACAAATATACATATAAGGTCAGAGCTTTTGCTGATGACCTAATCTGTTTAGTGGAAGATCCGTTACACAATATAGTTCAACTTAATAAAAAGCTAGAGGAGTATGCAAATCTCTCAGGGTTAAGAATTAGCCAACAGAAGACCACGATAATTACTAAGAACTTACTGGAAAAGGAAGATATCGAGCTAAGTAGAATTTCAGGGTAT
>NW_024822358.1:0-1758 GCF_019175285.1 Sceloporus undulatus
AAACCGTGATTGGCACGGGGGCCGCCGGGTTATGGCAACCCTAAACCACCTAGAACATACTGAAGAAAGGCAGGACATAAATGTACATAAACAAAACAAACATCACATGCCACTTGCTTTGTGAACAAAAGCCTGTCCTGAAAAAAAAGAAAATCCCAGCTGTAAGCCATGCTTATCTAAAGCAGGCAAATTAAAGCATAACAGTTATTAAAACATTTTAAACACATGCATTCATAAAGCAACAGAACTGAAATCACATAGATTAAAATAAAATCTGAATTTAAAACAAGAGAACATTTTACAGTTTATATTTTACATCTTATACTTAGATAAGAGTTTATAATTCATGATAATCTAATTGAGAGAGAGGGGGGGAGCAAGAGAGCGAGAAGGGCCTGGTTAATGTCTAACACTATACCCTATATTGGCCTTTACTATTCTAGGCAATAGACTTCGTGTACTTTTTCCACTGCTTTATTCTGGCTAAGTGATCTGCATTGTACTGAATTTTCAAATTATAAATACAAAACAAATAAATACAAAATTATCATAAATCATTTTATGATTTTGATAATTTGTTTTGACTGAAGTAATATCCTAACCCATTTCCAGAAATATCAGGAGTTCTCTTCCTGTTAAAACAAGAAATTGTTAAAGTATAGTGTGTATGAAAATGTTCAGATGTAACATAATGGAAATGGTTCTTCGCTTTGCAGAAGCCTGGAATTGGCTGCAGCTGAGACGCAAACCAGCAGGTGATGTCTAAGGTCACAGTGTGTGCCAGAGAGCACGTAGCAATGTGTAAATATACTGTGTCATCTTTGCAAGGGGGAAGATATTCCAAGATGCACAGGAACTTGTACAGGAAGAGGCTGGACAAGGCGGCCGCATGGCAAATGTGTATATCAGCCCAGATGTCCATTTGTGCAGTTTGTGGGGTTTGTAGTTGGTGGCTACTGTTGGTAATTGTTCTCACGTGTGTCGTTGCAACAAATAAACAAAGTGCTTCTTCAGAGATAAGCCAGGCGTCGGTGTGCCTTTTATCTGGCAGCTCTTTTCCTGGCATGCTCCAGCAGCTTGCCGGTTGATTATCTTCACACAAGGCTTCCAAATTTACTCTGCGCTCTCACGTTTGCATCAAGAGAAATAGGTATCAGATGAAGGACTAGAAGTAGAGTGATGCTTAGGCACTAACACAAGCTACCATATTATTCACTTGCAGGAGTATCTATTAAGTTAGGAGCAAATGTATGGCAGGAGATTGTGTGTTCCTAAGACATTTTTAAAAGTACCTATTGCTAAATGAAAAATGATTAATGCTATGAGGTTGACAGTGGATTTTCATAGGGATTTTCTTTGCAGTACACAGCATGAACACTAATTTAAAACTTGGAGCCTTCATGGAGTTATGGGTCATCAACCTGGGTTGAAATCCCTGCTGAGCCATGAAACAAGATGGGGGAATTTGGGTCAGTCACAATGTTTAAGTCTAACCAAAACTCACAGGGCTGGTCTGAGGATCAAATTAAAGTGGGAATGACAAATGCTCTGTGCAAATCTCATATAGACCCCAAATTCATGGTCTGATTCTATCAGGACATCTCTGAAAATATTATGTCCTCCAATAGCACAGCAGATTCTGTTAAGGAAAAAGGCAGAAACAATTATACAATGTCCTTTGAATGGGAGTGCTAGCATTGTTCATTTGCAAGTACTCCTTGAAAACTGAAGGACCACTGTATCACAGAAACCAGTCTC
>NW_024822359.1:0-1758 GCF_019175285.1 Sceloporus undulatus
GACTTTGAAGAAAAACCTTTCCCACAATGCTGGCATTTGTAGGGCTTCTCTCCAGTGTGGACTCTCCAATGCATGACTAGGACTGACATGTAAGCAAAATATTTCCCACAGTGCTGGCATTTATGTGGCTTCTTTCTTGTGTGGACTTTCTCGTGACTGACAAATTCTTCTGTAAAGGAGGACAATGACAGGCAAAACTGAATATCAGTGTTAGGAGAGGAATGTGTTACCCCAAGATCTAGCCCCACGTTCACCCCTCCCTATTTGAGATTAAATTAACAAAGTTGGTGTGAGTGACCTGAGCATGACCCTGTTCTAGATGCCCCCAAATCCATATAATGACTGTATTCTTACTCATAGGAGCTACCAAAGAAGTGATTGAAGGGGAACTGCCATGAAGTGGAAGGAGATAGTCAGGCAGTTAAAAAATATTCCATTAAATGTATATAAAACTATTTTAATTGAAAAGTGGCATCATTTCATGTGAGACTGCCATAGAGTGTTGAGTCAGAACTTAAGGAAAAATCCCACTTCTGATTGCAATTGTGCATTTTATACAATCTTTTTATTTGTCCCGAACTGAGTTTTAAGCAACTTGTTTTTTTTACTGTGTGTAAATTGGATGCTATTGTTGTTTTGTGGCTATTTTACAGGTAAATACAAATAAAACCTATTATTATTATCTGTCCAGTTAGTGGCTGCCTCCCAATCCCCAAGGCCCCTCTCCTGGCCCTTCCCAGAGGTCCCTTCCTGTCCACACAGAGCTAGGCGATCCTGGCTTTGCTCCTGCCTTCCCCTCCTGGCTCCCAGAGGCCGGATCCCCTTCCCTCCGCTCTCCAACCTTCCCTCTTGCCCATCTGCACTGCTTTACCATTTCACCTTCAGCATCTCTTTCCTGCCTTTCTGTTTTTCACATTGCCTCCATCGCTCTATCACAGACGCACACCCACAGAGTGTGATGCATAAAAGGGACACTTTGAGGCTCATTTCTTGAGAAAGGCAGGGCCATTAATATACAACTAATGCATTAGGAAAGGCAGAACAAGGGGTCTGGTTCTAGTGCAGGTCAAGTGCCAGGGTCCACCTTAAAACAGCTTTAAGACATCTCCAAGACTGGGATGGATTACTGTTGGTGTTTGGGGAGAGGGCATATTGGGCCCCAGGGGTTCTCAGATTGGAGGTGGGGGCCGTTTTGCCATTGTTGGACTACCTTTGAACCACTGCAGGGCCAAGTGATGCCTTTTCCCACAAAGCCTCTGCAGAGCCTCAAAAGGCTGGAAGAGGGGCCACAAAAGCCAGGAAACTTGCTCAGGGAAGGGCTGAGGACCATTTAGAGGCAAAAAGCATTATTCTCCATGGCTCCTTCCCACAGAATTCCAGAATTGGCAGTTTACAAACTGGAGAACAATAGTGCCTCATTAAAACTAGAAATTCCAAGATTCTACAGGAAGTTGATATGAGATTTAAATTACGTGTGAAAGGGAACTAGGAATGGTAGTAGAGCACAAGATGAACATATGTCAACAGTGTGATGCAGCAGCTAAAAAGGCCAATGTAATCCTAGGCTGTATCAATAGTATAGTGTCAAGATCAAGGGAAGTAATAGTGCCACTCTATTCTGTTTTGGTCAGGGCTCACTTGCAATAATCCTGTGTCCAGTTCTGGGCACCACAAGAGAAGCTGGAGCATGTCCAGAGGAGGGAAACCAAAATGATAAATGGTCTGTAAACCATGCTCTCTGAGGAATGACTTAGGGAG
>NW_024822360.1:0-1758 GCF_019175285.1 Sceloporus undulatus
CTTCTTCTGAATGACCCATCAAGATGTGCTCCATTTCTGCTTTCTCAACATTGGGAAAATAAAAACAATCTGAAACTCTTTGGTTTTCCTGAGCCATCTACAGGCTCAGCTATGTCATCCTGTGGGAATACAATAATAATACCGTGGCAGGGAAGAAATGTTTACACAGAGGTAGTAGCTACTGAGTAACTCACATACTCACTGAGATCCTGTTGAGGAGTTATACAGTAGACTGACCACAGTGGGAATCATCACTGTGAGGAACTTCCTGACAGTAAGGGCTGTTCGACAGTGGAATGCACTCCCACGGAGGGTGATAGAGTCTCCTTCCTTGGAGGTCTTTAAACAGAGGCTGGATGGTCATCTGTCAGGGATGCTTTGATTTGGATTTCCTGCATGGCAGGGGGTTGGACTGGATGGCCCTAGTGGTCTCTTCCAACTCTACGATTCTATGATTCTATGATTGCTCGGTTGTGTCATGTCTGCTTCCAGTAGACTCATGTTATGTTATTTTGCAATAGAACCAGAAAAATGCCTGATGTGCATCAGTGTGCTCTTGCCAGTATTCTGTTAAGCTAGCTCCATCAGGCCTGCCTGGAAGAAGACAAGCCCTCCCTTCATCCTCCATCTTGAGAGAGAGAGAGAGGCAGGCTAGCTCCAGCTGTCTGCCTGGAAGAAGAAGAGCCCTCCCTCCGGTCCATCTGCCTTGGTCCAGGCCTCAGAGGGAGAGATGAATGCTGGACCTGATTCCCTCCCCCCTCACCATTCCCTTCTCCTTTTGTGTCGTGTCTTTTAGATTGTAAGCCTGAGGGCAGGGAACCGTCTATTATGCCCTCTGTTGTAAACCGCTCGGATTCCCAGTGATTGGGCGGTATATAAATAAAACCTATTATTATTATTATTATTATTATTATTATCTTTGCAATTCAGTAAAGGGACTTCTTAACTCCTCTCCTATGTAGCTAGATATACAGACAGTTATGTAATGCAACAGTTCATATAAGATTCTAGAGGATAACTACAGCTGCTACTTAGTTAAGTATACTTAATGACCTAGTTTAGTAGACTTAACTAAATACAGGGTGACCACATGTCTTCATTTTCCGAGACATGGCCTACATTTTAGCCTTCTGTCCAGGAGGAGTAACAAAATGTCCTCCATTTTGAGCATGACTGAGAAGCATGAACTTATATTTATATCAGTGTTTACAGTGTTTTAATAATAATAATTTGTTTTATTTATATACCGCTATTCCAAAGATCATAGCGGTGAACAGCAAGTAAGCTAATTAGCAAGTAAGCTCATTTTCCCCCAACAGTCTGGGTACTCATTTTAGCGACCTCGGAATCGAGCTTGGGCCCTTTTGCTGGTCTTGAACTCGCAACCTTGTGGTTTTGAGTGAATGGCTGCAGTACAGGCATTTAACCACTGCGCCACCAGGGCTCCTTTTGTTTGGTAATGTTCTACATTTTTCTGGAATGGCCTACATTTTGTGGCAACTTGACCTTCTTTGCATTTATGACATCTGGTTGCCTTGACTAAGTATACTTAAGTGCACTCAACTCAGAACTTCTGGCCTGAACACACAGTGCATAGTGTCCCCTCTCCTTTGGTTTAAAAGCGCCATATCCCATGGGAAGAGAGAGAGCTTATAGTTCTACCTGGGTGGAATTTATGATATGTCTCCAGATGCAAGATCTCAGCCATAGGTTCTGTATTTCTTCTGGCTATGCCTTGTTTATAATTATTAAGGCATG
>NW_024822361.1:0-1758 GCF_019175285.1 Sceloporus undulatus
TCAGAATTAGAAAGTCCTTTGCTTGCACCAAAAGGTTTATTGAGAAATCAGGCAGAAGCGTCCATTAACACGTCTAAGCAGTCTCTGAAGCTTTGAAACCTTTTTCTTCCGTCATTAACTACCTTCACACTCCTCCGTTTTCTTACCCCTTCAGCTGCTAAAGAGCCCCGGTACCTCTTGCCTTCTTTGTCCACCGTTCACATACGCCTCTCCCCTCGGGGACATGTCTGCCACCCAAAGCTCACAAACCAGTCAGTTAAGAGCCTCCACAACTGCTTCCTTTCCCCAAGCTGTTCTAGGCCCCACTATCCTTACCAACAACTTAAAACTACTAGCATTTAAACTACTAACAATTCCCCCCTAAACCCCAATACCATTCTGGATGAACCACAGAAGCTGGTTCTGACAATTGGCAGTTTACAATGGAATATTTAGAATCCTTATAAAGTGGAGAGCAATAGTGCCTCACTAAAACTACAAATTCAAATATTCCAGAGATGTTGCTATCAAAATTAAACTACACTTGACAGGGATCTAGGACTCCTAGTAGACCACAAGTTGAGCATGAGCCAACAGTGTGATGCGGCAGCTAAAAAGGCCAATGTCATTCTAGGCTACATCAATATGAGTATAGTTTCTTGATCAAGGGAAGTAATAGTGCCACTCTATTCTGATTTGGTCAGGCCTCCCTTGGAATAATCCTGTGTCCAGTTCTGGGCTCCACAATTCAAAAAGGATGTGGAAAAGTTGGAACATGCCCAGAGGAGGGCAACTAAAATGGTGAAGAATCTGGAAACCATCAAGCCCTATGAGGAGCAGCTTAGAGAGCTGGGTATGTTTACCCTGGAGAAAAGAAAATTAGCAGCGGATATGATATCCAAGTTTAAATATTGGAAAGGGTCTTATTGAGGATAGAACAAGCTTGCTTTCTGCTGCTACAGAGAAAAAGAGACACCACAGTGGATGCAATTCACAGAGAAAGAGGTTCCACCTAAACATTAGGAGGAACTTTGGGACATTAACAACTCTTCGACAGTGAAATATACCTCCTTAGAGTTTGGTGGAGTTCTCTTCCTTGGAAGTCTTTAAACAAAGGCTAGATGATGCTTGGAGTGTGTATTCCTGCATGGCAGAAGTGGGTTGAACTGGATGGCCCTTGTGGTCTATTCCAACTCTATGATTCTATAATGCTGGTGGATTCCGGTTCCTTACCCACAGAGGCCACGTTCTCATAATTCTCCATCATTATATGATTGTACATAAGTCTCTGCTTCTTCGTCAACAGTTTCCATTCGTCCTCAGTGAAATATACAGCCACATCCGCAAACGTCACCTGCAACAGAAAACAGCCCTCATCCAGAGAGTGTCTACGGAAAAAGGGGAGGAAAGCACATGATGCATCCAAATATTATTTCATCACTTCAGAATTCAGTCCAGGAAATAAACTTTAAATTCTGTCAGCAAGAAAAAAGCTACTGCCTTTGAGATCCAGTTTGTCTTAAATCTTTTCAATATAAAACACAATATAATTTAGGCCATGGCTGGGATATTGATGATGGATTAGGATACTGACTATCCCAACATGTACAATACATTTAGCCACCAAAGAATTATGGTGCATTTAGACATTTCTTGCCACATTTGAGAGGCAAATGTCATTTTTAATAACAGTTCTGGGGAGTACTCTGGGCTTGAGGGCTGCTGGGCCCATCCCATATTTAGATCCAGAGATGTTATCCCATATCCTCCAACATTTCA
>NW_024822362.1:0-1758 GCF_019175285.1 Sceloporus undulatus
GGTCCTGCCACCGATTGCCACTGGGGCCTTTGGGGGGGCAATTGTCTATAGAAGCCTCAGAAACATGCATTTATATTTTAAAAAAAATCAGCATTTTTTTTTTTGCATGTCCTCCATTTTTTTTAAAAAAAGTGTCTTCTATTTGAAAATTTTGTCCTACATTTGTCCTGGTTTATTTATATATTTAATTTTTTAAAAATATATATTTATTTATTTTTTGGCTTCGGCCCCCCAGTTGTCTGAGGGACAGCAACCTGGCCCCCGGCTCAAAAAGGTTGCCTACCCCTGGTCTACTCTCTGGGGTTAACCAACAGGATTCAGGACTCCTCAGATTTTTAAATGCAGGAATACAAATTTTTCATGCTATGTCATCATGACTGATGAGAATTTGATTTCTCTTTCACACAGAGGGGGAGGGGGAGGACCTGCTCTGTGTCCCAGATGGAGAAGCTCTAGATCCTGGGCTGGATAAGACCTATATTACTTTACAGGTCTAATCCATGCCCTCCCATCATCATGGCCCCCTCCACATTTAGACAATGGTCAAAATAATCATTTCATTTTTGCAAATGAGACTATTTCTCTAAGCTTAACTGCTGTGTTTTTATGTCAGTCATAGCATGAGCAAGAAGTGTGCACCTCCTCCCTCTGCTTGCTAAAGCCACATAGAAGTTGAGGCATGTACATTTGTGTGCTTTGTTTCTGAATGGATCTATTGTCAAAATGACAATTTCTTCACTTCTCCTTGTATATTTTTTAAAAAGATGCACACTGCAGAATGTGTTGCACTTGATAAAAACAAATATCTATAAATATATAGGCTTATAACTGAACATTGCATCCTGGATTATGCTCATTTTGGGAAAGTGAAGACATATGTAAATTCATTATATAAACCCAGCGAAACTAATATGTCACAAAACTCTAGTAAACAACACATACACACACAGTCCCCATAAAAAAAGACTCACTGGCGTGTGTCTGAGGTCTGGAAATCTCACTTCCACTTTCTGGGAAGACAATGCTGCTAGCGACTGAATTTGGGGCTTTACGCCTGCAAAGCATGGGCTTACTCTCTCAGCTGCAACCTTTCCATACAATCCTGGACTGAAACATCTAAACAAAGGTCTCTTTCAACTCCAGCAATAAAGGTCTACCTTCAGTAGAAAGACCCTGATTCTTGCAGCTCTAGAAAGGGCTTTTCTGCAGTCCTTTATGGCTGGAGCTTCCCTGGGTCAGAGGCCGTCTCCTCAGCCATAGAGAAGGGTTGCTCTGAGTGCGAAGGAGGAGGAGGTCCAAGGGCTGAGGGAGGGAAGGAAATGGGAAAAGGTCAGTGCCAATGGCCATGGAGGGCAGAAGGTGACAATGCCTAGGAAACTCCTCTGAGTCCCAGCCATAGTAACTCCTGGTAGTAAATAGTCCAGGGGGCTGCGGGAGGTCTCCTTTCCCAAAGTGGGGTGGAAAGAACAGGTTCCCATGGGACTGTGGGTCCCCATGACCTCTGAGCAAATCTATGGGAGATGCTGCCTCAAAGCGCATTGGAGGAGTCTGGCTGGATGGCCATCTCTTCAGAGGACTTGGAGGGCAGAATGGGTCTGACTGTTTGGCCCTTGGGGCTCTCTTCCAGCCCTAGGAGCCTATGAAGCCTACTTTACAAGGTTGTTGTGGGAGTTAATCACAAGACAATTACTACACAAGAATGGCCACCTTTTAGCAGCTTACAATAAAAATATCCATACAGTACAATAACAACATGCT
>NW_024822363.1:0-1758 GCF_019175285.1 Sceloporus undulatus
CTGTAGCAGAAAGCTATACTGCTGCAAGCAACATGAAGGTGAATCTGTGCTTGTGCATTTAAAGAAAATGCAGGACAACTTCGCAGAGTGCAGTGAGCATGGCATCCTAATAGAAGAATCCCAGAAAGCCTACATACTTCTGAGTACAGTAGTCTAAACAATGATTGGGAATTTCTAATGTATAACCTTCAGGGAATAGCTGAAGCTGATTTGAATGTGGACCTTGTTGCATCAAGGATCCTGGAGGAAGTACAGAGGAGAGGCTCTGAGGAGAGCTTCAAGGGAGCAACCAGCTGGAGACGACAACCAACCAACCAACCAACCAACCAACCTATGTCCTTTCCCGAGGAGGGGAGTGCTGCTGTCTGCAGGATACGGAGATGTTATTCCTGTGGAGAGACCGGTCATCTGAGAAAGAGCTGTCCGAAGGTCTCTGCGGCAAAGAAAGGACAGACTTCATATAAGAAGAAGCCTCAGGATGGGAGGGGGCTTGCTACTTCTGTGGAGGGAGTTGTGAGTGGGAAAAAGGACCATTCTGTCTGGATTTTGGACAGTGGGTGTTCTCACCACATGACCCCTAACAGGGATGAACTACAGAGCCCAAGGCCAGCACCAGTGGACACTGTTGTGTTTGCAGATGGTGACTCTGGCAAGGTGGAAGTACAAGGGTCTGTGTTAATCCCAGGTTTGAAAAAGGGTTTTCATAATGTACTGTGTGCACCAAAGTTGCTAAATAGCCTTGTAAGTGTAGCTTCTCATACCTCTGATGGGTATGAGATCCTTTTCAAAGGGAATGAAGGGATTGTATCCAAAGAGGGGGAAGTGTGTGGTAAAGCTGTAAAGAAAAACCGTATTTACCACATGGTGGCACAGGGGCAGTGTGGGAATGTAACAAATAAGCCACTGCATGATGGTTGTGCACATTACTTCCATCGAGTTATGGGCCATATAAGTTTCAAAGGTTTAAGAAACTTGGAAAAGATATGTCCAGAGTTCAGGGTAGAGAACTGTAATAGTTACCTTGACTATGCTGTGTGTAAGAAGGTAAAAGTCAAGGCTTATCCTGTAGCAAAGGTGAGCAAATGCGTAACCCAAAGGCCTTTTCAGGTGGTACACGCAGACTTGTCAGGGTCACATCAAGTAAAGAGTGTAGGAGGTAACAAGTTTACTTTACTGATTGTGGACAGGCATACCCGGTTTTCTTACGTTGCAATGCTCAAAACCAAAAAATGAGGCTGCTGATATGATCAAGAAGTGGGTGAATTCCATTGAGAGGGAGTTTCCCTACAAAGTGGGCACTTTTGTGACGGATAGAGGTGGGGAATTTCTCTGTAACAAATTACAGCAATGGTTTGGGCGGAAGGGAATCCAGCATAAGACTACAAATCCTGGTTGTCCTGCAGAAGATGGTTTAGCTGAACGCAGGATAGGAATGATTAATCAAATCAGAGACTGTATGCTGGAGGATTCTGGAGCACCGGCTAGTTTGTAGGGAGAAGCCACAAGAACGGCTTGCCACATTGTAAATAGGTCATGGTGAGGTGTAATTAATCAAACCCCATATAAGCTGTTATATGGCAGAGCACCCAACATAAAATACTTGAGGGTATTTGGACAGTATGCCTCTGTGTACATTCTTTCTCAGTTTAGGAAAAAGAATGAGCCCAAGAACCAAAGGCTGCGTTTTATGGGCTATGAAGGGGAAAAGTACAGGTTCCTAATGGATGGGAACAGGATTTTGTATTCCAGGAGTGCTAG
>NW_024822364.1:0-1758 GCF_019175285.1 Sceloporus undulatus
CAAGTCTGAAGATTAAAGGACAGCATATTTTCATTTATATTTCTAAAGTCCATTCTGATCTCAAAACTACTGCTAATCCAAGAAACAATATACTTGAGTTTTAACTCCATTCTTCATATTTCCCTGAGCAGAATAAATTAGATAACAATGGTCACAAATGCTTTCAGGGCTTTCCCAGAAGATTCTGTGTAATAAACTAACACAACTACTCTGTTCAATCCATTCCATAAGAGACTCCAATTTTACAAAGTTACTTTTGAGAAGAATGAAGAAAGGCAAGAGAAAATGGTCTGACCTGCTTATGCTTCCTCTAGAACAGTGCTTCTCAGACTATCTGATGTGAAGGATTGGCAATGACTATCAGCATGACTATCCGAGAGAAAACAGTACAAGTAAGCAGTAATTATTTCAAGAACATGTGGATAAAGAGGAGAATACCAGTTGCGTCTGATGTTAATAGAGGCATCAAATGTGCCTAGGCATGGGAAAAAGGAAAGTAGTACAATACTAACATAGTAGCCTCACCCCCACAAAAAACCCTCAAAAACAGAATCTTATTTTTAAGCGACATCTTTATTTCAACATGAGTAAATTCTTGAGCTTAAACAGAGATAGGTTTCTCTATTCAGAGTCATATTCTGACTGTATTTTCATTCACATTTGTTTGAAGGTAATCAGAAGGGTGGCAAGCACTTTCCCCTTGACCCTCTCCCATTTTCCTACTGAAAATTAAATCTTCGCACTGAATCCTTTCCCACTTATCAGTAAAGTATCATGTTATCCAAATTTCTCTAAAAGCAGCCTGAGGCAGTTCTCATTGGAGGGGAGGTTTTCAACTTCCCATAAACGCACACACTCTACAGAGGTATATAAATCAGCAGCACTGATGGTGTTTGAGAGTGGTTTTCACCCATCTCACTGCAATACAGTACATTTTCCCCACTGTCCAACTATTCAGAAAAACTGGGTGGGAGCCACATCCAAATGCATGGAGAAGCACTGGTTTTAGAATTTGATAGTTTTACTTCTATTTTCAAATTAAGTTTCAACCTGCTTTATTCTAACACGTTTATAAATACATTAAATAATCACAATAAACAACCATATAAGTCTTCTTTATCATAGTGCTAAAAATCCCGAAACTCAACTTCTTCACCCAAATAATTCAACCCTGTAATGCAATCCTTCACATATCTCTTAATAAGGAAGGCTCACTATGTTCAACTGACTATTCACACACAACCATGAATAATATTGCAACCTTAATAGGGCTTGAATTTGAGCTCCTTCCTGCAATGGCTATGATAAAAGTGGGGCAGTTCAATCAGCTTCTATCAGAAAATGACTGATGCAAGAAAATTGTATATACTGCATATACTCATGTATAAGTCTAAAAATCTAGGTCAAAAATTGACCCAAAAGACCTGAATCGACTTATCCATGGTGTAATGACTGGGCCCTCCAGTCATTTGGGGACTTCCCCTGAACCACAAAGGGTTAATCTGGGGGGAGGTACATGCTAACGAGCAGCTACATCATAGCTGACGTAAGGCTCACCTGGCCAATCAGCAGTGCCAGAGCGGCCGTTTCAAGAAGGTTCGAGGACAGGACTTTAAATACCCTGTAGGACCATGCTTTCGTTGTTCTCCATCTTTGTGTTTGTGTGGGGGAACCAGATGTTTCTTTGTGAGGAACAGGCTCAGGAATGCAGGCGGAGTTGGCAAGGAGCCAGCTCTCTGCATCCAAGAACTCAACACG
>NW_024822365.1:1108-1758 GCF_019175285.1 Sceloporus undulatus
ATGGCAGTTAATATGGGGAGACACAGAAGAGGACGAATAAGGCTCCTTCTTGTCTGGGGAGACGGAACAGAAGAGCCTCGGATGCAGACGATTTTCATTGGCTGCTGCCCCTCCAAAAAAATCACTCCCCAAATCTCCAAGCCAGAAGGATGACTGCTTTGCTGGAGGAACTTCCCCCAGCCTCTCTGGGGTCTTTCTTCCAAGGTTGCCAAGCAGAAGTGCTTTGGGGAGGCAGTTTTCTCACTCCCTCAACCATCCTTCCCCACAAATAAAAAAAGTAAGAGAGACCGGAAATTACAGGACTCAGAGCTTAGGCTCATAGGCTCATAGGCACTTTAAGCACCTCCTCATTGGCTCTTTTTTAAAAAAACAGCGAAATTTAAAACAAATTAAAAACAGCCAGGTAGTGGGAACGCAGGTACAGGATACATCGGTGCATGTTACTCCGAATTATTGTGACGTCATGATGACGTCACTTTGATTGACAGCCGAAAAAGGTGAATGCGAACAAAATAACGCTAAAACCGGTTTATATATACACCGATTCATTATTGAATAGGAACGATCATTTAAAGCAAATCAGTTGGTAAATGAGAACGAAGGAAAAAAAGTGATTTGGAATGCGGGATAACTCCCGTGTTATTTTGAAT
>NW_024822366.1:0-1758 GCF_019175285.1 Sceloporus undulatus
CATTTCTGTGCTCCTTTCTCCCAGAAAGGGACCCAAGGGGGGGGGGGTCACAAATAAAACCATTTTAAAATTTTACAATTTGTTTTTTTTACAAAGCAATTAAAACCAACTAACTAAAAACAGTATAAAATTATACATTCAAAAGTTAAAAATGTAACTAAGGCCCGGTACATACCTTTGAAAAAGGCTGGACTTGGCATGGCCTGTTTTTCCATGGAGGGATGCCAAAGCAGCCAAACTGCCCAGCATCCCTCTGCCCCAAAAAAGACCCAGAAGAACCGGGTTCTTTTTGGGTCGCCAGGCAAATGTCAGGAGTGCGCCAATGGTGCACTCATGAAGTAAGCAATGCGCAGCAACATGTGTATGCTGTGTGTCGCATACATCAAGATGGAGGCGCCCGTGTGGATGGGATGCCGCCACCGTGCCATGCTAGGGTTAGGGACCATGTGGTTGGTGCATGGTCCCTAGCCTAGTATTGTTGGTGGCACACTGCTTCGGGACTGTCAGTCCGGGACTTAAGCACAGAACCCCATATAAAAGTGGCTCCCCCCCACCACCCCCAGCATGAATATACATTAAATGCCTGCTTGAATTAAGATTTCACCTGCTGGCTCTATCTTGTATTATTTATATCTAAATCTACACCGCTATATAAATAAAGTATAATAATAATAAATAATAATAATGCTGGCAAAAGGAAAAGAGGGAGAACATAACCACATAGCCCGAAAACCCACAAAAACCTATGAAAAGAGGGAGCATTGCAGAGGGTGGGAGCAGCCATTGAGAATGTTCTCTCCCTTCTCCTCACCACCAAGCAACCCTGGGATGGTGGAAGGACCAAGAGAAAGTCATAGAATCATAGAATCATAGAGTTGGAAGAGACTGCACGGGCCATCCAGTCCAACCCCCTGCCATGCAGGAAATCCAAATCAAAGCATCCCCAACAGATGGCCATCTAGCCTCTGCTTAAAGACCTCCAAGGAAGGAGACTCCACTGCACTCTGAGGGAGTGTGTTCCACTGTCGAACAGCCCTTACTGTCAGGAAGTTCTTCCTAATGTTGAGGTGGAATCTCTTTTCCTGGAGCTTGCATCCATTGCTCCTGGTCCTGTTCCCTGGAGCAGCAGAAAACATGTTTGCTCCCTTCTCAATGTGACATCCTTTCAAATATTTAAACAGGGCTATCGTATCACCTCTTAACTGTCTCTTCTCCAGGCTAAACCACAGCTCCCTAAGTCTCTCCTCATAGGGCTTCATGGTTTCCAGACCCTTCACCATTTTAGTCGTCCTCCTTTGGACACATGGCTCCAGTTTCTCAATGTCCTTTTTGAATTGTGGAGCCCAGAATTGGACACAATATTCCAGGTGGCACCTGACCAAAGCAGAATAGAGTGGCACTATTACTTCTCTTGATCTAGACACTATACTTTTATTGATGCAGTCAAAATTGCATTGGCCTTTTTAGCTGCCGCATCGCACTGTTGACTCATGTTCAACTTATCGTCTACTTGGACTCCTAGATCTCTTTCACACATAGTTTCATTCAGCCAGGTGTCTCCCATCCTATATCTGTGCATTTCATTTTTCTGCCCTAAGTTCAGTACCTTACATTTCTCTGTGTTGAATTTCATTTTGTTAGCTTTGGCCCAGCTTTCTAGTCTATTCAGGTCATTTTGAATGTTCATCCTGTCCTCTGGAGTATTAGCTATTCCTCCTAATTTGGTGTCATCTGCAAATTTGATAAGTATGCTCCCTT
>NW_024822367.1:0-1758 GCF_019175285.1 Sceloporus undulatus
TCTAGGAATCTCTAGGTCCTCCAGTGCAACTCTGTGGCCAACGTCCGACAGACACTGGCCATAGAACTGCGCTGGAGGAGCTACAAAGGCCTAGTAGAGTGTCCTCTCTAGGAATCTCTAGGTCCTCCAGGGCAACTTTTAGTTAAAACCCAAGCTGAAGAAACTTGCCAAGAAAACCCCAAGATAGGGTCACTGTAAGTTGGAAATGATCTGAAGGCACACAACAACAAAGGGAATCACTTGCCTAATAAAGAAATCAGCAGAAAGAATGTGAAAAGCAGTTTCTTAAATCTTAAACTAAATATTTCCTGAAGTAAAAGTTTTGGGTAAATTTAAGAAAATACTGACAGTATGCCTCCCAATAAGCTAAAACCGACTTTGGAAAGTCCAGTTCAAGGGGAAGTACAAGAGGAGGAAATAATTTCGTTTGGACACCAACTACTAAAACTACAATGTGAAAATAGGGAAAATAAAACAAAGATTGGTTAGAATGTGAGGAAAAATTTAAAAATTTGCAAATGGAGAAAGAAACATAAAGAATTAAAAGAACAGGAACTAAAGAGAGAGAGAAAGGGAAAAACAGAGAGCTCATGAGTTAACAGCCAGTTTAATTCCTAGTTACTAACACAAGCGGTCTCGGATGAAACCGATTTTCTAGATCCATTTCAAACTGGCTTCAGGACAGGATATGTGGTGGAGACTGCCATGGTTGCCTTAACTGATGACCTTCGTCTAAGCATTGACGTAACCCTGTTGGTGCTATTAGACCTCTCAGCGCATTTGACACAATAGACCACAACATCTTCTTGGAATGCCTGTTAGACTTAGGAATTGGAGGCACTGCTTTGCAGTGGTTCTGTTCCTTCCTCTCAGGTAGATTTCAGAGGGTGATGCTGGGGACAATTGCTCTTCAAAAACAGAGCTTAATTGTGACATCCCTCAGGGCACCATCCTGTCCCCGATGTTATTCAACATCTACATGAAGCCTCTGGGAGAAATCATCCGTAGACATGGAGTGGGGTGTTATCAGTATGCTGATGACAACCAAATATACTTCATGTTTCGGTCATCAGCAATGACGACAGATGGCATAATCAATGTCTTGCAGCAGTAATGGACTGGATGAGGGAAAACAAGCTCAAGCTGAATCCAGACAAAATGGAAGTACTTACGGTAGGGACCCCCAAACCAGGTATCGGGCCGCAACCTCCAGTACTCTCCCCTCAAAGGACTGTGTTCACAGCTTAGGGGTGCTTCTGGACTCATCGCTTCAGATGACAAATCAGGTGAATGCAACGGTCAAGAGTGCCTGTTATCAGCTCCAGCTGATTTGTCAGCTGCACCCTTTCCTGGAACGGGGGGACCTCGAAACGGTAGTACATGCACTGGTAACCTCAAGACTTGATTTTTGCAATGCGCTCTACATGGGGCTACCCTTGTACCTAGTCCGGAAACTATGGCAGCCATATTGATTACAAGAACAACTAGGAGTCACCTATATTGAAATCACTCCACTAGCTGCCTATTAGTTTCCGGCACAGTACAAGGTGTTGGTCATTACCTTTAAAGACCTCCATGGCTTGGGCCCAACCTACTTGAGGGATCGTCTACTTCCATATAATCCGCCTGTACCCTCATATCCTTTGGGAGGAATTTATTGCAGTCCACAAAGACCAGATTGACGGCAGCCTCCCATAGGACTTTTTCCGCAATTGCTCCCACTTTATGGAATGGCTGGCCGGCCGAGATCTGTCAAAT
>NW_024822368.1:0-639 GCF_019175285.1 Sceloporus undulatus
CTCCTAATGTTGAGGTGAAATCTCTTTTCCTGTAGCTTGCATCCATTGCTCCAGGTCCTAGTCTCTAGAGCAGCAGAAAACAAGTGTAGCTCCCTCCTCAACAGGGCTATCATACCACCTCTTAACTTTCCTTTCTCCAGGCTAAACATTCCCAGCTTCCTATGTCATTCCTCATAGGGCATGGTTTCCAGACCTTTCACCATTTTAGTTGCCCTCCTTTGGATACGCTCTAGTTTCTCAACATCCTTTTTAAATTGTGGTGCCCAGAACTGGACACAGTATTCCAGGTGGGGCCTGACCAGAGCAGAAGAGTGTGGCACTATTACTTCCCTGGATCTAGACACTATACTTCTGTTGATGCAGCCTAAAATTGCATTGGCCTTGTGAGCTGCCGCATTGCACTGTTGACTCATGTTCAACTTGTGGTCTACTTGGACTCCCAGAACCCTTTCGCATGTAGTCTCATTCAGCCAAGTGTCACCCATCCTATATCTGATCATTTCATTTTTCTGTCCTAAGTGAAGTACATTACATTTCTCAGTGTTGAAATTCATTTTGTTAGCTTTGGTCCAGCTTTCTAATCTATTCAGGTCATTTTGAATTTTGATCCTGTCCTCTGGAGTATTAGCTATTCCTCCT
>NW_024822368.1:739-1758 GCF_019175285.1 Sceloporus undulatus
GCCATTGTTGAGCACCCTTTGGGTTCAGCCAGTCAACCAATTACAAATCCATGTAACAGTTACCTTGTCTAGCCCACATTTTACAAGCTTCTTTGCAAGAATGTCATGGGGAACCCTGTCAAAGGTCTTACCGAAATCAAGATATACTATATCCACAGCATTCCCTTCATCTACCAAGCTGGTAATTTTATCAAAGAGATAAGGTTTGTCTGGCATGAATTGTTTCTCTGAAACCCATGTTGACTGTTTGTGATTATGGAACTGCCTTCTAGATGTTCACAGACTCTCTGTTTAATGATCTGCTCCAGAATCTTTCCTAGTACTGATGTCAGACTAACTGGACGATAATTGTTTGGATCCTCTTTCTTCCCCTTTTTGAAGATAGGGACATTTGCCCTCCTCCAGTCTGTTGGGACTTCTCCTGTTCTCCAGGAGTTTTCAAAGATTATTGCCAATGGCTCCAATATTACATTTGCCAGTTCTTTTAATACCCTTGGATGTAGTTCATCTGGTCCTGAAGACTTAAATTCATTTGGATTAACAAGGTATTCCTCTACTATCTCTTTACTTATTCTATGCTGAAATTCCCCTATTCTGTCTTCTGCTCCATTATCCTCAGGTTGACCACCCTTTTCCTTTTCTGAGAAGTCTGAGGCAAAGAAGGTGTTGAGTGATTCTGCCTTTTCTCTGTCTTCTGTTAGCATTTTGCCATCTTCTCCATGCAGTGGACCTACCATTTCCTCCTTCTTCCTTTTGCTGCAGACATATCCAAAAAAAGCCCTTTTTATTGTTCTTAACCTCTCTAGCAACCCTGAGTTCATTCTGTGCTTTAGCTTGTCTGACTTTACCTCTACACATGGTCCCTATTTGTTTGAATTCCTCTTTGGTGATTTCCCAATTTTTCCATTTCTTATACATGTTCCGGTTAAAACTTAGCTCAGTTGGAAGTTCCTTATTCAACCATCCTGGTTTCTTGAGACATCTCGCATTTTTCTTCCTCATTGGAACTGTTTGGAATT
>NW_024822369.1:0-1758 GCF_019175285.1 Sceloporus undulatus
AAATAGGGATCTGGGAGTCCAAGTAGACCATAAATTGAACCTGAGCTTGACTCAGGCTTGCATCCTTCCGAGGTCGCTAAAATGAGTACCCAGACTGTTGGGGGCAAATTAGCTTACTTGCTAATTAGTTTACTTGCTGTTCACCGCTATGATCTTTGGAATAGTGGTATATAAATAAAACAAATTATTTATTATTATTATTATGAGTCAACAGTGCGACGTGGCAGCTAACAAGGCCAATGCAATTTTAGGCTGCATCAATAAAAGTATAGTGTCTAGATCAAGGGAAGTAATAGTGCCACTCTATTCTGCTCTGGTCAGGCCCCATCTGGAATACTGTGTCCAGTTCTGGGCACCACAATTTAAAAAGGATGTGGAGAAACTGGACCATGTCCAAAGGAGAGTGACTAAAATGATGAAGGGCCTGGAAAACAAGCCCTATGAGGAACGACTTAAGGAGCTGGGGATGTTTAGCCTGGAGAAGAGAAGATTAAGAGGTGAAGTGATAGCCCTGTTAAAATATTTGAAGGGATGTCATGTTGAGGAGGGAACAGTCTTGTTTTCTGCTGCTCCAGAGACTAGAACCTGGAACAATGGATGCAAGCTCCAGGAAAAGAGATTCCACCTCAACATTAGGAGGAACTTCCTGACAGTAAGGGCTGTTCGACAGTGGAATGCACTCCCTCGGAGTGTAGTGGAGTCTCCTTCCTTAGAGGTCTTTAAACAGAGGCTGGATGGCCATCTGTCGGGGATGCTTTGATTGAGATTTCCTGGTGAAAGGGAAATCTGGATGGCCTTTGTGATCTCTTCCAACTCTATTATTCTGTGATTCTATGATTCTATAATTTGCCTTATCTGCAGCAAAGGTTCCGAAAGCAATAAAAGCAGCCCAGGGACTGATATCAATGATCACTAAAACAGCCTGAGATCTACTCTGAAAGCTTCCCTTGATGGGTAAGAAAAATGAGCATAACCGCTACAACTAAAGCTCTCAGAGCATATGACCTGCTCATGCAGGAATGGGTGGAAAGCAGGGTGGAAGGAAAGAGAGAGGCCAAGAGATGAGGAAATGGAGAGAGGTTTGAGGAAAATATTTAATTTAATTATCCATGCCTAGCACTGTGCAAGAATAAACATACTAAAACAGTAGAAAGGCATTCAATGCAGTTCACTAAACATAGATGTATATGTACAGTATTATAAATTATATAATAATAAGTAATAGAAAACATAACCTGTAGAGGAGAAGAGATGAAGAGACAAAACATCCCCACTTTCTTTTTAAAAATCCTCCCATCCATATAGGATGGGAGGAGACAATACCAATCTTTCAAGTCAAAACATCCTGACAACCTGAGGGCTTTCTAATGAGCAAAAAAACTCACCTCTCCTCTAAAACCACATCCAGTCACTTTATTCCAACCGAGATTTCACCGTTTTCTTGTTAGAGGTAGCAGACAGAACAAAGAAGCCAACATGGAGCCATGTGATGAATTTAGTTGAAACAAAATCCTTCTCCTGAGGCCTTCCTGATTTACTGAACCTGGCAGAGAGAGAGTTGCTGTCTAACAAACTGAAATGGTTAAAAACCTATTGTACTATAAAAGTATAGAATTAATGCCACCATTATCCAGTAATGTAGTGAGTTAAGCTATTTTGGGGAAATCTAATGAATTCATAATTTGGCAATGTATTAACTAGTTGTTTCCAGACTTGCACAGAAAGTGGCATGCAACTGCCCAGAGTAATTACTAGCCC
>NW_024822370.1:0-1758 GCF_019175285.1 Sceloporus undulatus
TTTATCAACGACTTGGATGACAGAAGACAACCTTTTCTTGTCCCTTTGGATATTAGGAATCCTTCTGATTCGTCTCCATTAAGAATCACTCTTGCTCCTTGTTCTGAGTATATTGCCTTAATCCACTCCAAATGTGTCAAACCTACATTTATCCTTTCCAAGACCTCAAATAAAGTGCAGCAACTCAAATTGTCAAAAGCTTTTTCCAAGTCCATGAAAATCAAAGCCAATTTTTCTTCATTATGTCTTTCAGCGTATTCAATGATGTTGACGATGTTTCTAATCTTGACCCGAAGTTGTCTCTTAGGAAGGAAGCCTGCTTGGTCCTCATTGATCCATTCCTTCAGCACCTTTTTAATCTTCCTGCTAATATCGCTCTGAACAACTTATAGTCCACATTGAGCAAAGAAATGGGCCTTTAGTTCTTCATGTCTATGGCCTCTTTGTTTTCTTTTAAGAGCAATGTAATATTGGCTTGTCGCCATGAATAATAATGAAATTATTATTATTATTATTATTATTATTATTATTATCATTATTAGTCCTCTCTAGGAATCTCTAAGTCCTCCAGTGCAACTCTATGGTCATCTTTAACTAAAAGTCACACTGAAAGGCCTAGAGATTCCTGGAGAGAACACGCCGCTAGGCCTTTGTAGCTCCTCCAATGCAGTTCTAGGGTCAGTGTCTGTCGGATGTTGACCATAGAGTTGCACTGGAGGACCTAGAGATTCGTAGAGAGGTGTCCTCTCAGATAAAAACATATTTGTGGTTTTCCCATATTCACGGGGGTCTTGTGCCCATAACCATAGCGAATATTTAGGGACAAGTGTATATGCACACTCACACTCACTATATGAAAAGCCACTAACTGTGTAAGAGAATCACAGTGTAAGCGTGGATTTTCATGGCAATATTTTTTCCAGAGAGGCTTTGGCATTCCCTCCTCTGAGGCTGAGATGGTGTGACTCAACTAAGGTCAACCGGTGGCTTTCAATAGCAGAGTGAGGATTTGAACCAAGGTCTCCAGGGTCCCGCATCCAAGGCTCAAACCATATCCAGGTTGTTGTTGTTGTGCGCATCCAAGTCACTTGACTTACGGCGACCTTATAAATGGGTTTTCTTGGCAGGTTTCTTCAGAGAGGGTTTGCCATTGCCATCCCTGAGGCTGAGAGAATGTGACTTGCTCAAGGCCACACAATGCCTTTCCATGACTGAATGAGGATTCAAACCCTGGACCCCAGAGTCATAACACAATGCTGTAGTGGGGACTTAGTCCCACATAATTGGGGGGAATGTCACCCGTTGATTTATGGCCATGAATCTCAGGCAAGGATTCATAAGAAGTGGTTTTATCTGATCCTTCCCTTGAAATCCTGCCTACAACCATCCCAGTCCTACCCAAAACCAGTTCGGATCTGGTGCCGGTGGGAGTTTAATGCCATTTGGTTGCCTCCCATACTGTGCAGATACTCCATTAGGCGTTGCTGATATGTATTAAATAAAATATTGTCGTTTTCAGGTTGGTCTGCAGCCCTTGAAAGACGGAAATTGGGGAAACCGAAATGGAGGCAAAGAGAAGGCATGGCCAAACATCCTCCAAGGGTCCTCCAAGAGACACCTGATGGAAGGATCCCTTGCTGGGTTTCCCTTTTCTCATGGCAACTGGCCTACAAGCAAAGTAAGGAGTGCCATTTAAGCCATATCTTGACACTTAAGTAACCAATTGTCTGTTTGTTTTCCAATTGTGTGTCTTCTCTG